>NW_026989010.1:0-82645 GCF_030222135.1 Aotus nancymaae
TCCCAAAACAGGCGTTTTCAGCCCATTACCGGCATATGGAAGAAACAGCAGTAAGCACAGGGAAATATCTGCTTCTAAATCCAAAACGCAGCTATCTAACAGAACGGTTGTCAATGTGTGCACTCAACTTCCAGAGTTAAACCCGTGTGTGGATTCAGCAGTCTGCAGAGACTTTCTCTGCAGAGTCCCAAAACAGGCGTTTTCAGCCCATTACCGGCATATGGAAGAAACAGCAGTAAGCACAGGGAAATATCTGCTTCTAAATCCAAAACCCAGCTATCTAACAGAACGGTTGTCAATGTGTGCACTCAACTTCCA
Source organism: Aotus nancymaae (assembly GCF_030222135.1). Lineage (NCBI taxonomy): Eukaryota > Metazoa > Chordata > Mammalia > Primates > Aotidae > Aotus > Aotus nancymaae. Next base: position 319 of record NW_026989010.1, read on the forward strand.
GAGTTAAACCCGTGTGTGGATTCAGCAGTCTGCAGAGACTTTCTCTGCAGAGTCCCAAAACAGGCGTTTTCAGCCCATTACCGGCATATGGAAGAAACAGCAGTAAGCACAGGGAAATATCTGCTTCTAAATCCAAAACGCAGCTATCTAACAGAACGGTTGTCAATGTGTGCACTCAACTTCCAGAGTTAAACCCGTGTGTGGATTCAGCAGTCTGCAGAGACTTTCTCTGCAGAGTCCCAAAACAGGCGTTTTCAGCCCATTACCGGCATATGGAAGAAACAGCAGTAAGCACAGGGAAATATCTGCTTCTAAATCCAAAACGCAGCTATCTAACAGAACGGTTGTCAATGTGTGCACTCAACTTCCAGAGTTAAACCCGTGTGTGGATTCAGCAGCCTGCAGAGACTTTCTCTGCAGAGTCCCAAAACAGGCGTTTTCAGCCCATTACCGGCATATGGAAGAAACAGCAGTAAGCACAGGGAAATATCTGCTTGTAAATCCAAAACGGAGCTATCTAACAGAACGGTTGTCAATGTGTGCACTCAACTTCCAGAGTTAAACCCGTGTGTGGATTCAGCAGTCTGCAGAGACTTTCTCTGCAGAGTCCCAAAACAGGCGTTTTCAGCCCATTACCGGCATATGGAAGAAACAGCAGTAAGCACAGGGAAATATCTGCTTCTAAATCCAAAACGCAGCTATCTAACAGAACGGTTGTCAATGTGTGCACTCAACTTCCAGAGTTAAACCCGTGTGTGGATTCAGCAGTCTGCAGAGACTTTCTCTGCAGAGTCCCAAAAACAGGCGTTTTCAGCCCATTACCGGCATATGGAAGAAACAGCAGTAAGCACAGGGAAATATCTGCTTCTAAATCCAAAACCCAGCTATCTAACAGAACGGTTGTCAATGTGTGCACTCAACTTCCAGAGTTAAACCCGTGTGTGGATTCAGCAGTCTGCAGAGACTTTCTCTGCAGAGTCCCAAAACAGGCGTTTTCAGCCCATTACCGGCATATGGAAGAAACAGCAGTAAGCACAGGGAAATATCTGCTTCTAAATCCAAAACGCAGCTATCTAACAGAACGGTTGTCAATGTGTGCACTCAACTTCCAGAGTTAAACCCGTGTGTGGATTCAGCAGTCTGCAAACACTTTCTCTGCAGAGTCCCAAAACCGGCGTTTTCAGCCCATTACCGGCATATGGAAGAAACAGCAGTAAGCGCAGGGAAATATCTGCTTCTAAATCCAAAACGCAGCTATCTAACAGAACGGTTGTCAATGTGTGCACTCAACTTCCAGAGTTAAACCCGTGTGTGGATTCAGCAGCCTGCAGAGACTTTCTCTGCAGAGTCCCATAACAGGCGTTTTCAGCCCATTACCGGCATATGGAAGAAACAGCAGTAAGCACAGGGAAATATCTGCTTCTAAATCCAAAACGCAGCTATCTAACAGAACGGTTGTCAATGTGTGCACTCAACTTCCAGAGTTAAACCCGTGTGTGGATTCAGCAGTCTGCAGAGACTTTCTCTGCAGAGTCCCAAAACAGGCGTTTTCAGCCCATTACCGGCATATGGAAGAAACAGCAGTAAGCACAGGGAAATATCTGCTTCTAAATCCAAAACGCAGCTATCTAACAGAACGGTTGTCAATGTGTGCACTCAACTTCCAGAGTTAAACCCGTGTGTGGATTCAGCAGTCTGCAGAGACTTTCTCTGCAGAGTCCCAAAACAGGCGTTTTCAGCCCAATACCGGCATATGGAAGAAACAGCAGTAAGCACAGGGAAATACCTGCTTCTAAATCCAAAACGCAGCTATCTAACAGAACGGTTGTCAATGTGTGCACTCAACTTCCAGAGTTAAACCCGTGTGTGGATTCAGCAGTCTGCAAACACTTTCTCTGCAGAGTCCCAAAACAGGCATTTTCAGCCCATTACCGGCATATGGAAGAAACAGCAGTAAGCACAGGGAAATATCTGCTTCTAAATCCAAAACGCAGCTATCTAACAGAACGGTTGTCAATGTGTGCACTCAACTTCCAGAGTTAAACCCGTGTGTGGATTCAGCAGTCTGCAGAGACTTTCTCTGCAGAGTCCCAAAACAGGCGTTTTCAGCCCATTACCGGCATATGGAAGAAACAGCAGTAAGCACAGGGAAATATCTGCTTCTAAATCCAAAACGCAGCTATCTAACAGAACGGTTGTCAATGTGTGCACTCAACTTCCAGAGTTAAACCCGTGTGTGGATTCAGCAGTCTGCAGAGACTTTCTCTGCAGAGTCCCAAAACAGGCGTTTTCAGCCCAATACCGGCATATGGAAGAAACAGCAGTAAGCACAGGGAAATACCTGCTTCTAAATCCAAAACGCAGCTATCTAACAGAACGGTTGTCAATGTGTGCACTCAACTTCCAGAGTTAAACCCGTGTGTGGATTCAGCAGTCTGCAAACACTTTCTCTGCAGAGTCCCAAAACAGGCATTTTCAGCCCATTACCGGCATATGGAAGAAACAGCAGTAAGCACAGGGAAATATCTGCTTCTAAATCCAAAACGCAGCTATCTAACAGAACGGTTGTCAATGTGTGCACTCAACTTCCAGAGTTAAACCCGTGTGTGGATTCAGCAGTCTGCAGAGACTTTCTCTGCAGAGTCCCAAAACAGGCGTTTTCAGCCCATTACCGGCATATGGAAGAAACAGCAGTAAGCACAGGGAAATATCTGCTTCTAAATCCAAAACGCAGCTATCTAACAGAACGGTTGTCAATGTGTGCACTCAACTTCCAGAGTTAAACCCGTGTGTGGATTCAGCAGCCTGCAGAGACTTTCTCTGCAGAGTCCCAAAACAGGCGTTTTCAGCCCATTACCGGCATATGGAAGAAACAGCAGTAAGCACAGGGAAATATCTGCTTCTAAATCCAAAACGCAGCTATCTAACAGAACGGTTGTCAATGTGTGCACTCAACTTCCAGAGTTAAACCCGTGTGTGGATTCAGCAGTCTGCAAACACTTTCTCTGCAGAGTCCCAAAACAGGCGTTTTCAGCCCATTACCGGCATATGGAAGAAACAGCAGTAAGCACAGGGAAATATCTGCTTCTAAATCCAAAACGCAGCTATCTAACAGAACGGTTGTCAATGTGTGCACTCAACTTCCAGAGTTAAACCCGTGTGTGGATTCAGCAGCCTGCAGAGACTTTCTCTGCAGAGTCCCAAAACAGGCGTTTTCAGCCCATTACCGGCATATGGAAGAAACAGCAGTAAGCACAGGGAAATATCTGCTTCTAAATCCAAAACGCAGCTATCTAACAGAACGGTTGTCAATGTGTGCACTCAACTTCCAGAGTTAAACCCGTGTGTGGATTCAGAAGCCTGCAGAGACTTTCTCTGCAGAGTCCCAAAACAGGCGTTTTCAGCCCATTACCGGCATATGGAAGAAACAGCAGTAAGCACAGGGAAATATCTGCTTCTAAATCCAAAACGCAGCTATCTAACAGAACGGTTGTCAATGTGCGCACTCAACTTCCAGAGTTAAACCCGTGTGTGGATTCAGCAGTCTGCAGAGACTTTCTCTGCAGAGTCCCAAAACAGGCGTTTTCAGCCCATTACCGGCATATGGAAGAAACAGCAGTAAGCACAGGGAAATATCTGCTTCTAAATCCAAAACGCAGCTATCTAACAGAACGGTTGTCAATGTGTGCACTCAACTTCCAGAGTTAAACCCGTGTGTGGATTCAGCAGTCTGCAAACACTTTCTCTGCAGAGTCCCAAAACAGGCGTTTTCAGCCCATTACCGGCATATGGAAGAAACAGCAGTAAGCGCAGGGAAATATCTGCTTCTAAATCCAAAACGCAGCTATCTAACAGAACGGTTGTCAATGTGTGCACTCAACTTCCAGAGTTAAACCCGTGTGTGGATTCAGCAGTCTGCAGAGACTTTCTCTGCAGAGTCCCAAAACAGGCGTTTTCAGCCCATTACCGGCATATGGAAGAAACAGCAGTAAGCACAGGGAAATATCTGCTTCTAAATCCAAAACGCAGCTATCTAACAGAACGGTTGTCAATGTGTGCACTCAACTTCCAGAGTTAAACCCGTGTGTGGATTCAGCAGCCTGCAGAGACTTTCTCTGCAGAGTCCCAAAACAGGCGTTTTCAGCCCATTACCGGCATATGGAAGAAACAGCAGTAAGCACAGGGAAATATCTGCTTCTAAATCCAAAACGCAGCTATCTAACAGAACGGTTGTCAATGTGTGCACTCAACTTCCAGAGTTAAACCCGTGTGTGGATTCAGCAGTCTGCAGAGACTTTCTCTGCAGAGTCCCAAAACAGGCGTTTTCAGCCCATTACCGGCATATGGAAGAAACAGCAGTAAGCACAGGGAAATATCTGCTTCTAAATCCAAAACGCAGCTATCTAACAGAACGGTTGTCAATGTGTGCACTCAACTTCCAGAGTTAAACCGGTGTGTGGATTCAGCAGTCTGCAAACACTTTCTCTGCAGAGTCCCAAAACAGGCGTTTTCAGCCCATTACCGGCATATGGAAGAAACAGCAGTAAGCACAGGGAAATATCTGCTTCTAAATCCAAAACGCAGCTATCTAACAGAACGGTTGTCAATGTGTGCACTCAACTTCCAGAGTTAAACCCGTGTGTGGATTCAGCAGTCTGCAGAGACTTTCTCTGCAGAGTCCCAAAACAGGCGTTTTCAGCCCATTACCGGCATATGGAAGAAACAGCAGTAAGCACAGGGAAATATCTGCTTCTAAATCCAAAACGCAGCTATCTAACAGAACGGTTGTCAATGTGTGCACTCAACTTCCAGAGTTAAACCCGTGTGTGGATTCAGCAGTCTGCAGAGACTTTCTCTGCAGAGTCCCAAAACAGGCGTTTTCAGCCCATTACCGGCATATGGAAGAAACAGCAGTAAGCACAGGGAAATATCTGCTTCTAAATCCAAAACGCAGCTATCTAACAGAACGGTTTGTCAATGTGTGCACTCAACTTCCAGAGTTAAACCCGTGTGTGGATTCAGCAGTCTGCAGAGACTTTCTCTGCAGAGTCCCAAAACAGGCGTTTTCAGCCCATTACCGGCATATGGAAGAAACAGCAGTAAGCACAGGGAAATATCTGCTTCTAAATCCAAACGCAGCTATCTAACAGAACGGTTGTCAATGTGTGCACTCAACTTCCAGAGTTAAACCCGTGTGTGGATTCAGCAGCCTGCAGAGACTTTCTCTGCAGAGTCCCAAAACAGGCGTTTTCAGCCCATTACCGGCATATGGAAGAAGCAGCAGTAAGCACAGGGAAATATCTGCTTCTAAATCCAAAACGCAGCTATCTAACAGAACGGTTGTCAATGTGTGCACTCAACTTCCAGAGTTAAACCCGTGTGTGGATTCAGCAGTCTGCAGAGACTTTCTCTGCAGAGTCCCAAAACAGGCGTTTTCAGCCCATTACCGGCATATGGAAGAAACAGCAGTAAGCACAGGGAAATATCTGCTTCTAAATCCAAAACGCAGCTATCTAACAGAACGGTTGTCAATGTGTGCACTCAACTTCCAGAGTTAAACCCGTGTGTGGATTCAGCAGCCTGCAGAGACTTTCTCTGCAGAGTCCCAAAACAGGCGTTTTCAGCCCATTACCGGCATATGGAAGAAACAGCAGTAAGCACAGGGAAATATCTGCTTCTAAATCCAAAACGCAGCTATCTAACAGAACGGTTGTCAATGTGTGCACTCAACTTCCAGAGTTAAACCCGTGTGTGGATTCAGCAGTCTGCAGAGACTTTCTCTGCAGAGTCCCAAAACAGGCGTTTTCAGCCCATTACCGGCATATGGAAGAAACAGCAGTAAGCACAGGGAAATATCTGCTTCTAAATCCAAAACGCAGCTATCTAACAGAACGGTTGTCAATGTGTGCACTCAACTTCCAGAGTTAAACCGGTGTGTGGATTCAGCAGTCTGCAGAGACTTTCTCTGCAGAGTCCCAAAACAGGCGTTTTCAGCCCATTACCGGCATATGGAAGAAACAGCAGTAAGCACAGGGAAATATCTGCTTCTAAATCCAAAACGCAGCTATCTAACAGAACGGTTGTCAATGTGTGCACTCAACTTCCAGAGTTAAACCCGTGTGTGGATTCAGCAGTCTGCAGAGACTTTCTCTGCAGAGTCCCAAAACAGGCGTTTTCAGCCCATTACCGGCATATGGAAGAAACAGCAGTAAGCACAGGGAAATATCTGCTTCTAAATCCAAAACGCAGCTATCTAACAGAACGGTTGTCAATGTGTGCACTCAACTTCCAGAGTTAAACCCGTGTGTGGATTCAGCAGTCTGCAGAGACTTTCTCTGCAGAGTCCCAAAACAGGCGTTTTCAGCCCATTACCGGCATATGGAAGAAACAGCAGTAAGCACAGGGAAATATCTGCTTCTAAATCCAAAACGCAGCTATCTAACAGAACGGTTGTCAATGTGTGCACTCAACTTCCAGAGTTAAACCCGTGTGTGGATTCAGCAGTCTGCAGAGACTTTCTCTGCAGAGTCCCAAAACAGGCGTTTTCAGCCCATTACCGGCATATGGAAGAAACAGCAGTAAGCACAGGGGAAATATCTGCTTCTAAATCCAAAACGCAGCTATCTAACAGAACGGTTGTCAATGTGTGCACTCAACTTCCAGAGTTAAACCCGTGTGTGGATTCAGCAGCCTGCAGAGACTTTCTCTGCAGAGTCCCAAAACAGGCGTTTTCAGCCCATTACCGGCATATGGAAGAAGCAGCAGTAAGCACAGGGAAATATCTGCTTCTAAATCCAAAACGCAGCTATCTAACAGAACGGTTGTCAATGTGTGCACTCAACTTCCAGAGTTAAACCCGTGTGTGGATTCAGCAGTCTGCAGAGACTTTCTCTGCAGAGTCCCAAAACAGGCGTTTTCAGCCCATTACCGGCATATGGAAGAAACAGCAGTAAGCACAGGGAAATATCTGCTTCTAAATCCAAAATGCAGCTATCTACCAGAACGGTTGTCAATGTGTGCACTCAACTTCCAGAGTTAAACCCGTGTGTGGATTCAGCAGCCTGCAGAGACTTTCTCTGCAGAGTCCCAAAACAGGCGTTTTCAGCCCATTACCGGCATATGGAAGAAACAGCAGTAAGCACAGGGAAATATCTGCTTCTAAATCAAAACGCAGCTATCTAACAGAACGGTTGTCAATGTGTGCACTCAACTTCCAGAGTTAAACCCGTGTGTGGATTCAGCAGTCTGCAAACACTTTCTCTGCAGAGTCCCAAAACAGGCGTTTTCAGCCCATTACCGGCATATGGAAGAAACAGCAGTAAGCACAGGGAAATATCTGCTTCTAAATCCAAAACGCAGGTATCTAACAGAACGGTTGTCAATGTGTGCACTCAACTTCCAGAGTTAAACCCGTGTGTGGATTCAGCAGCCTGCAGAGACTTTCTCTGCAGAGTCCCAAAACAGGCGTTTTCAGCCCATTACCGGCATATGGAAGAAACAGCAGTAAGCACAGGGAAATATCTGCTTCTAAATCCAAAACGCAGCTATCTAACAGAACGGTTGTCAATGTGTGCACTCAACTTCCAGAGTTAAACCCGTGTGTGGATTCAGCAGCCTGCAGAGACTTTCTCTGCAGAGTCCCAAAACAGGCGTTTTCAGCCCATTACCGGCATATGGAAGAAACAGCAGTAAGCACAGGGAAATATCTGCTTCTAAATCCAAAACGCAGCTATCTAACAGAACGGTTGTCAATGTGTGCACTCAACTTCCAGAGTTAAACCCGTGTGTGGATTCAGCAGTCTGCAGAGACTTTCTCTGCAGAGTCCCAAAACAGGCGTTTTCAGCCCATTACCGGCATATGGAAGAAACAGCAGTAAGCACAGGGAAATATCTGCTTGTAAATCCAAAACGCAGCTATCTAACAGAACGGTTGTCAATGTGTGCACTCAACTTCCAGAGTTAAACCCGTGTGTGGATTCAGCAGTCTGCAGAGACTTTCTCTGCAGAGTCCCAAAACAGGCGTTTTCAGCCCATTACCGGCATATGGAAGAAACAGCAGTAAGCACAGGGAAATATCTGCTTCTAAATCCAAAACGCAGCTATCTAACAGAACGGTTGTCAATGTGTGCACTCAACTTCCAGAGTTAAACCCGTGTGTGGATTCAGCAGCCTGCAGAGACTTTCTCTGCAGAGTCCCAAAACAGGCGTTTTCAGCCCATTACCGGCATATGGAAGAAACAGCAGTAAGCACAGGGAAATATCTGCTTCTAAATCCAAAACGCAGCTATCTAACAGAACGGTTGTCAATGTGTGCACTCAACTTCCAGAGTTAAACCCGTGTGTGGATTCAGCAGTCTGCAAACACTTTCTCTGCAGAGTCCCAAAACAGGCGTTTTCAGCCCATTACCGGCATATGGAAGAAGCAGCAGTAAGCACAGGGAAATATCTGCTTCTAAATCCAAAACGCAGCTATCTAACAGAACGGTTGTCAATGTGTGCACTCAACTTCCAGAGTTAAACACGTGTGTGGATTTAGCAGTCTGCAGAGACTTTCTCTGCAGAGTCCCAAAACAGGCGTTTTCAGCCCATTACCGGCATATGGAAGAAACAGCAGTCAGCACAGGGAAATATCTGCTTCTAATCCAAAACGCAGCTATCTAACAGAACGGTTGTTAATGTGTGCACTCAACTTCCAGAGTTAAACCCGTGTGTGGATTCAGCAGTCTGCAAACACTTTCTCTGCAGAGTCCCAAAACAGGCGTTTTCAGCCCATTACCGGCATATGGAAGAAACAGCAGTAAGCACAGGGAAATATCTGCTTCTAAATCCAAAACGCAGCTATCTAACAGAACGGTTGTCAATGTGTGCACTCAACTTCCAGAGTTAAACCCGTGTGTGGATTCAGCAGCCTGCAGAGACTTTCTCTGCAGAGTCCCAAAACTGGCGTTTTCAGCCCATTACCGGCATATGGAAGAAACAGCAGTAAGCACAGGGAAATATCTGCTTCTAAATCCAAAACGCAGCTATCTAACAGAACGGTTGTCAATGTGTGCACTCAACTTCCAGAGTTAAACCCGTGTGTGGATTCAGCAGTCTGCAAACACTTTCTCTGCAGAGTCCCAAAACAGGCGTTTTCAGCCCATTACCGGCATATGGAAGAAACAGCAGTAAGCGCAGGGAAATATCTGCTTCTAAATCCAAAACGCAGCTATCTAACAGAACGGTTGTCAATGTGCGCACTCAACTTCCAGAGTTAAACCCGTGTGTGGATTCAGCAGTCTGCAGAGACTTTCTCTGCAGAGTCCCAAAACAGGCGTTTTCAGCCCATTACCGGCATATGGAAGAAACAGCAGTAAGCACAGGGAAATATTTGCTTCTAAATCCAAAACGCAGCTATCTAACAGAACGGTTGTCAATGTGTGCACTCAACTTCCAGAGTTAAACCCGTGTGTGGATTCAGCAGTCTGCAGAGACTTTCTCTGCAGTCCCAAAACAGCAGGCGTTTTCAGCCCATTACCGGCATATGGAAGAAACAGCAGTAAGCACAGGGAAATATCTGCTTGTAAATCCAAAACGCAGCTATCTAACAGAACGGTTGTCAATGTGTGCACTCAACTTCCAGAGTTAAACCCGTGTGTGGATTCAGCAGTCTGCAGAGACTTTCTCTGCAGAGTCCCAAAACAGGCGTTTTCAGCCCATTACCGGCATATGGAAGAAACAGCAGTAAGCACAGGGAAATATCTGCTTCTAAATCCAAAACGCAGCTATCTAACAGAACGGTTGTCAATGTGTGCACTCAACTTCCAGAGTTAAACCCGTGTGTGGATTCAGCAGCCTGCAGAGACTTTCTCTGCAGAGTCCCAAAACAGGCGTTTTCAGCCCATTACCGGCATATGGAAGAAACAGCAGTAAGCACAGGGAAATATCTGCTTCTAAATCCAAAACGCAGCTATCTAACAGAACGTTTGTCAATGTGTGCACTCAACTTCCAGAGTTAAACCCGTGTGTGGATTCAGCAGTCTGCAGAGACTTTCTCTGCAGAGTCCCAAAACAGGCGTTTCAGCCCATTACCGGCATATGGAAGAAACAGCAGTAAGCACAGGGAAATATCTGCTTCTAAATCCAAAACGCAGCTATCTAACAGAACGGTTGTCAATGTGTGCACTCAACTTCCAGAGTTAAACCCGTGTGTGGATTCAGCAGCCTGCAGAAACTTTCTCTGCAGAGTCCCAAAACAGGCGTTTTCAGCCCATTACCGGCATATGGAAGAAACAGCAGTAAGCACAGGGAAATATCTGCTTCTAAATCCAAAACGCAGCTATCTAACAGAACGGTTGTCAATGTGTGCACTCAACTTCCAGAGTTAAACCCGTGTGTGGATTCAGCAGTCTGCAGAGACTTTCTCTGCAGAGTCCCAAAACAGGCGTTTTCAGCCCAATACCGGCATATGGAAGAAACAGCAGTAAGCACAGGGAAATATCTGCTTCTAAATCCAAAACGCAGCTATCTAACAGAACGGTTGTCAATGTGTGCACTCAACTTCCAGAGTTAAACCCGTGTGTGGATTCAGCAGTCTGCAAACACTTTCTCTGCAGAGTCCCAAAACAGGCGTTTTCAGCCCATTACCGGCATATGGAAGAAACAGCAGTAAGCACAGGGAAATATCTGCTTCTAAATCCAAAACGCAGCTATCTAACAGAACGGTTGTCAATGTGTGCACTCAACTTCCAGAGTTAAACCCGTGTGTGGATTCAGCAGTCTGCAAACACTTTCTCTGCAGAGTCCCAAAACAGGCGTTTTCAGCCCATTACCGGCATATGGAAGAAACAGCAGTAAGCACAGGGAAATATCTGCTTCTAAATCCAAAACGCAGCTATCTAACAGAACGGTTGTCAATGTGTGCACTCAACTTCCAGAGTTAAACCCGTGTGTGGATTCAGCAGTCTGCAGAGACTTTCTCTGCAGAGTCCCAAAACAGGCGTTTTCAGCCCATTACCGGCATATGGAAGAAACAGCAGTAAGCACAGGGAAATATCTGCTTCTAAATCCAAAACGCAGCTATCTAACAGAACGGTTGTCAATGTGTGCACTCAACTTCCAGAGTTAAACCCGTGTGTGGATTCAGCAGCCTGCAGAGACTTTCTCTGCAGAGTCCCAAAACAGGCGTTTTCAGCCCATTACCGGCATATGGAAGAAGCAGCAGTAAGCACAGGGAAATATCTGCTTCTAAATCCAAAACGCAGCTATCTAACAGAACGGTTGTCAATGTGTGCACTCAACTTCCAGAGTTAAACCCGTGTGTGGATTCAGCAGTCTGCAGAGACTTTCTCTGCAGAGTCCCAAAACAGGCGTTTTCAGCCCATTACCGGCATATGGAAGAAACAGCAGTAAGCACAGGGAAATATCTGCTTCTAAATCCAAAACGCAGCTATCTACCAGAACGGTTGTCAATGTGTGCACTCAACTTCCAGAGTTAAACCCGTGTGTGGATTCAGCAGCCTGCAGAGACTTTCTCTGCAGAGTCCCAAAACAGGCGTTTTCAGCCCATTACCGGCATATGGAAGAAACAGCAGTAAGCACAGGGAAATATCTGCTTCTAAATCCAAAACGCAGCTATCTAACAGAACGGTTGTCAATGTGTGCACTCAACTTCCAGAGTTAAACCCGTGTGTGGATTCAGCAGTCTGCAAACACTTTCTCTGCAGAGTCCCAAAACAGGCGTTTTCAGCCCATTACCGGCATATGGAAGAAACAGCAGTAAGCACAGGGAAATATCTGCTTCTAAATCCAAAACGCAGGTATCTAACAGAACGGTTGTCAATGTGTGCACTCAACTTCCAGAGTTAAACCCGTGTGTGGATTCAGCAGCCTGCAGAGACTTTCTCTGCAGAGTCCCAAAACAGGCGTTTTCAGCCCATTACCGGCATATGGAAGAAACAGCAGTAAGCACAGGGAAATATCTGCTTCTAAATCCAAAACGCAGCTATCTAACAGAACGGTTGTCAATGTGTGCACTCAACTTCCAGAGTTAAACCCGTGTGTGGATTCAGCAGCCTGCAGAGACTTTCTCTGCAGAGTCCCAAAACAGGCGTTTTCAGCCCATTACCGGCATATGGAAGAAACAGCAGTAAGCACAGGGAAATATCTGCTTCTAAATCCAAAACGCAGCTATCTAACAGAACGGTTGTCAATGTGTGCACTCAACTTCCAGAGTTAAACCCGTGTGTGGATTCAGCAGTCTGCAAACAGTTTCTCTGCAGAGTCCTAAAACAGGCGTTTTCAGCCCTTTACCGGCATATGGAAGAAACAGCAGTAAGCACAGGGAAATATCTGCTTGTAAATCCAAAACGCAGCTATCTAACAGAACGGTTGTCAATGTGTGCACTCAACTTCCAGAGTTAAACCCGTGTGTGGATTCAGCAGTCTGCAGAGACTTTCTCTGCAGAGTCCCAAAACAGGCGTTTTCAGCCCATTACCGGCATACGGAAGAAACAGCAGTAAGCACAGGGAAATATCTGCTTCTAAATCCAAAACGCAGCTATCTAACAGAACGGTTGTCAATGTGTGCACTCAACTTCCAGAGTTAAACCCGTGTGTGGATTCAGCAGCCTGCAGAGACTTTCTCTGCAGAGTCCCAAAACAGGCGTTTTCAGCCCATTACCGGCATATGGAAGAAACAGCAGTAAGCACAGGGAAATATCTGCTTCTAAATCCAAAACGCAGCTATCTAACAGAACGGTTGTCAATGTGTGCACTCAACTTCCAGAGTTAAACCCGTGTGTGGATTCAGCAGTCTGCAAACACTTTCTCTGCAGAGTCCCAAAACAGGCGTTTTCAGCCCATTACCGGCATATGGAAGAAGCAGCAGTAAGCACAGGGAAATATCTGCTTCTAAATCCAAAACGCAGCTATTTAACAGAACGGTTGTCAATGTGTGCACTCAACTTCCAGAGTTAAACACGTGTGTGGATTTAGCAGTCTGCAGAGACTTTCTCTGCAGAGTCCCAAAACAGGCGTTTTCAGCCCATTACCGGCATATGGAAGAAACAGCAGTCAGCACAGGGAAATATCTGCTTCTAAATCCAAAACGCAGCTATCTAACAGAACGGTTGTTAATGTGTGCACTCAACTTCCAGAGTTAAACCCGTGTGTGGATTCAGCAGTCTGCAAACAGTTTCTCTGCAGAGTCCCAAAACAGGCGTTTTCAGCCCATTACCGGCATATGGAAGAAACAGCAGTAAGCACAGGGAAATATCTGCTTCTAAATCCAAAACGCAGCTATCTAACAGAACGGTTGTCAATGTGTGCACTCAACTTCCAGAGTTAAACCCGTGTGTGGATTCAGCAGCCTGCAGAGACTTTCTCTGCAGAGTCCCAAAACTGGCGTTTTCAGCCCATTACCGGCATATGGAAGAAACAGCAGTAAGCACAGGGAAATATCTGCTTCTAAATCCAAAACGCAGCTATCTAACAGAACGGTTGTCAATGTGTGCACTCAACTTCCAGAGTTAAACCCGTGTGTGGATTCAGCAGTCTGCAAACACTTTCTCTGCAGAGTCCCAAAACAGGCGTTTTCAGCCCATTACCGGCATATGGAAGAAACAGCAGTAAGCGCAGGGAAATATCTGCTTCTAAATCCAAAACGCAGCTATCTAACAGAACGGTTGTCAATGTGTGCACTCAACTTCCAGAGTTAAACCCGTGTGTGGATTCAGCAGCCTGCAGAGACTTTCTCTGCAGAGTCCCATAACAGGCGTTTTCAGCCCATTACCGGCATATGGAAGAAACAGCAGTAAGCACAGGGAAATATCTGCTTCTAAATCCAAAACGCAGCTATCTAACAGAACGGTTGTCAATGTGTGCACTCAACTTCCAGAGTTAAACCCGTGTGTGGATTCAGCAGTCTGCAGAGACTTTCTCTGCAGAGTCCCAAAACAGGCGTTTTCAGCCCATTACCGGCATATGGAAGAAACAGCAGTAAGCACAGGGAAATATCTGCTTCTAAATCCAAAACGCAGCTATCTAACAGAACGGTTGTCAATGTGTGCACTCAACTTCCAGAGTTAAACCCGTGTGTGGATTCAGCAGTCTGCAGAGACTTTCTCTGCAGAGTCCCAAAACAGGCGTTTTCAGCCCAATACCGGCATATGGAAGAAACAGCAGTAAGCACAGGGAAATACCTGCTTCTAAATCCAAAACGCAGCTATCTAACAGAACGGTTGTCAATGTGTGCACTCAACTTCCAGAGTTAAACCCGTGTGTGGATTCAGCAGTCTGCAAACACTTTCTCTGCAGAGTCCCAAAACAGGCATTTTCAGCCCATTACCGGCATATGGAAGAAACAGCAGTAAGCACAGGGAAATATCTGCTTCTAAATCCAAAACGCAGCTATCTAACAGAACGGTTGTCAATGTGTGCACTCAACTTCCAGAGTTAAACCCGTGTGTGGATTCAGCAGTCTGCAAACACTTTCTCTGCAGAGTCCCAAAACAGGCGTTTTCAGCCCATTACCGGCATATGGAAAAAGCAGCAGTAAGCACAGGGAAATATCTGCTTCTAAATCCAAAACGCAGCTATCTAACAGAACGGTTGTCAATGTGTGCACTCAACTTCCAGAGTTAAACCCGTGTGTGGATTCAGCAGTCTGCAGAGACTTTCTCTGCAGAGTCCCAAAACAGGCGTTTTCAGCCCATTACCGGCATATGGAAGAAACAGCAGTAAGCACAGGGAAATATCTGCTTCTAAATCCAAAACGCAGCTATCTAACAGAACGGTTGTCAATGTGTGCACTCAACTTCCAGAGTTAAACCCGTGTGTGGATTCAGCAGCCTGCAGAGACTTTCTCTGCAGAGTCCCAAAACAGGCGTTTTCAGCCCATTACCGGCATATGGAAGAAACAGCAGTAAGCACAGGGAAATATCTGCTTCTAAATCCAAAACGCAGCTATCTAACAGAACGGTTGTCAATGTGTGCACTCAACTTCCAGAGTTAAACCCGTGTGTGGATTCAGCAGTCTGCAAACACTTTCTCTGCAGAGTCCCAAAACAGGCGTTTTCAGCCCATTACCGGCATATGGAAGAAACAGCAGTAAGCACAGGGAAATATCTGCTTCTAAATCCAAAACGCAGCTATCTAACAGAACGGTTGTCAATGTGTGCACTCAACTTCCAGAGTTAAACCCGTGTGTGGATTCAGCAGCCTGCAGAGACTTTCTCTGCAGAGTCCCAAAACAGGCGTTTTCAGCCCATTACCGGCATATGGAAGAAACAGCAGTAAGCACAGGGAAATATCTGCTTCTAAATCCAAAACGCAGCTATCTAACAGAACGGTTGTCAATGTGTGCACTCAACTTCCAGAGTTAAACCCGTGTGTGGATTCAGAAGCCTGCAGAGACTTTCTCTGCAGAGTCCCAAAACAGGCGTTTTCAGCCCATTACCGGCATATGGAAGAAACAGCAGTAAGCACAGGGAAATATCTGCTTCTAAATCCAAAACGCAGCTATCTAACAGAACGGTTGTCAATGTGCGCACTCAACTTCCAGAGTTAAACCCGTGTGTGGATTCAGCAGTCTGCAGAGACTTTCTCTGCAGAGTCCCAAAACAGGCGTTTTCAGCCCATTACCGGCATATGGAAGAAACAGCAGTAAGCACAGGGAAATATCTGCTTCTAAATCCAAAACGCAGCTATCTAACAGAACGGTTGTCAATGTGTGCACTCAACTTCCAGAGTTAAACCCGTGTGTGGATTCAGCAGTCTGCAAACACTTTCTCTGCAGAGTCCCAAAACAGGCGTTTTCAGCCCATTACCGGCATATGGAAGAAACAGCAGTAAGCGCAGGGAAATATCTGCTTCTAAATCCAAAACGCAGCTATCTAACAGAACGGTTGTCAATGTGTGCACTCAACTTCCAGAGTTAAACCCGTGTGTGGATTCAGCAGTCTGCAGAGACTTTCTCTGCAGAGTCCCAAAACAGGCGTTTTCAGCCCATTACCGGCATATGGAAGAAACAGCAGTAAGCACAGGGAAATATCTGCTTCTAAATCCAAAACGCAGCTATCTAACAGAACGGTTGTCAATGTGTGCACTCAACTTCCAGAGTTAAACCCGTGTGTGGATTCAGCAGCCTGCAGAGACTTTCTCTGCAGAGTCCCAAAACAGGCGTTTTCAGCCCATTACCGGCATATGGAAGAAACAGCAGTAAGCACAGGGAAATATCTGCTTCTAAATCCAAAACGCAGCTATCTAACAGAACGGTTGTCAATGTGTGCACTCAACTTCCAGAGTTAAACCCGTGTGTGGATTCAGCAGTCTGCAGAGACTTTCTCTGCAGAGTCCCAAAACAGGCGTTTTCAGCCCATTACCGGCATATGGAAGAAACAGCAGTAAGCACAGGGAAATATCTGCTTCTAAATCCAAAACGCAGCTATCTAACAGAACGGTTGTCAATGTGTGCACTCAACTTCCAGAGTTAAACCGGTGTGTGGATTCAGCAGTCTGCAAACACTTTCTCTGCAGAGTCCCAAAACAGGCGTTTTCAGCCCATTACCGGCATATGGAAGAAACAGCAGTAAGCACAGGGAAATATCTGCTTCTAAATCCAAAACGCAGCTATCTAACAGAACGGTTGTCAATGTGTGCACTCAACTTCCAGAGTTAAACCCGTGTGTGGATTCAGCAGTCTGCAGAGACTTTCTCTGCAGAGTCCCAAAACAGGCGTTTTCAGCCCATTACCGGCATATGGAAGAAACAGCAGTAAGCACAGGGAAATATCTGCTTCTAAATCCAAAACGCAGCTATCTAACAGAACGGTTGTCAATGTGTGCACTCAACTTCCAGAGTTAAACCCGTGTGTGGATTCAGCAGTCTGCAGAGACTTTCTCTGCAGAGTCCCAAAACAGGCGTTTTCAGCCCATTACCGGCATATGGAAGAAACAGCAGTAAGCACAGGGAAATATCTGCTTCTAAATCCAAAACGCAGCTATCTAACAGAACGGTTGTCAATGTGTGCACTCAACTTCCAGAGTTAAACCCGTGTGTGGATTCAGCAGTCTGCAGAGACTTTCTCTGCAGAGTCCCAAAACAGGCGTTTTCAGCCCATTACCGGCATATGGAAGAAACAGCAGTAAGCACAGGGAAATATCTGCTTCTAAATCCAAAACGCAGCTATCTAACAGAACGGTTGTCAATGTGTGCACTCAACTTCCAGAGTTAAACCCGTGTGTGGATTCAGCAGCCTGCAGAGACTTTCTCTGCAGAGTCCCAAAACAGGCGTTTTCAGCCCATTACCGGCATATGGAAGAAGCAGCAGTAAGCACAGGGAAATATCTGCTTCTAAATCCAAAACGCAGCTATCTAACAGAACGGTTGTCAATGTGTGCACTCAACTTCCAGAGTTAAACCCGTGTGTGGATTCAGCAGTCTGCAGAGACTTTCTCTGCAGAGTCCCAAAACAGGCGTTTTCAGCCCATTACCGGCATATGGAAGAAACAGCAGTAAGCACAGGGAAATATCTGCTTCTAAATCCAAAATGCAGCTATCTACCAGAACGGTTGTCAATGTGTGCACTCAACTTCCAGAGTTAAACCCGTGTGTGGATTCAGCAGCCTGCAGAGACTTTCTCTGCAGAGTCCCAAAACAGGCGTTTTCAGCCCATTACCGGCATATGGAAGAAACAGCAGTAAGCACAGGGAAATATCTGCTTCTAAATCCAAAACGCAGCTATCTAACAGAACGGTTGTCAATGTGTGCACTCAACTTCCAGAGTTAAACCCGTGTGTGGATTCAGCAGTCTGCAAACACTTTCTCTGCAGAGTCCCAAAACAGGCGTTTTCAGCCCATTACCGGCATATGGAAGAAACAGCAGTAAGCACAGGGAAATATCTGCTTCTAAATCCAAAACGCAGGTATCTAACAGAACGGTTGTCAATGTGTGCACTCAACTTCCAGAGTTAAACCCGTGTGTGGATTCAGCAGCCTGCAGAGACTTTCTCTGCAGAGTCCCAAAACAGGCGTTTTCAGCCCATTACCGGCATATGGAAGAAACAGCAGTAAGCACAGGGAAATATCTGCTTCTAAATCCAAAACGCAGCTATCTAACAGAACGGTTGTCAATGTGTGCACTCAACTTCCAGAGTTAAACCCGTGTGTGGATTCAGCAGCCTGCAGAGACTTTCTCTGCAGAGTCCCAAAACAGGCGTTTTCAGCCCATTACCGGCATATGGAAGAAACAGCAGTAAGCACAGGGAAATATCTGCTTCTAAATCCAAAACGCAGCTATCTAACAGAACGGTTGTCAATGTGTGCACTCAACTTCCAGAGTTAAACCCGTGTGTGGATTCAGCAGTCTGCAAACACTTTCTCTGCAGAGTCCTAAAACAGGCGTTTTCAGCCCATTACCGGCATATGGAAGAAACAGCAGTAAGCACAGGGAAATATCTGCTTGTAAATCCAAAACGCAGCTATCTAACAGAACGGTTGTCAATGTGTGCACTCAACTTCCAGAGTTAAACCCGTGTGTGGATTCAGCAGTCTGCAGAGACTTTCTCTGCAGAGTCCCAAAACAGGCGTTTTCAGCCCATTACCGGCATATGGAAGAAACAGCAGTAAGCACAGGGAAATATCTGCTTCTAAATCCAAAACGCAGCTATCTAACAGAACGGTTGTCAATGTGTGCACTCAACTTCCAGAGTTAAACCCGTGTGTGGATTCAGCAGCCTGCAGAGACTTTCTCTGCAGAGTCCCAAAACAGGCGTTTTCAGCCCATTACCGGCATATGGAAGAAACAGCAGTAAGCACAGGGAAATATCTGCTTCTAAATCCAAAACGCAGCTATCTAACAGAACGGTTGTCAATGTGTGCACTCAACTTCCAGAGTTAAACCCGTGTGTGGATTCAGCAGTCTGCAAACACTTTCTCTGCAGAGTCCCAAAACAGGCGTTTTCAGCCCATTACCGGCATATGGAAGAAGCAGCAGTAAGCACAGGGAAATATCTGCTTCTAAATCCAAAACGCAGCTATCTAACAGAACGGTTGTCAATGTGTGCACTCAACTTCCAGAGTTAAACACGTGTGTGGATTTAGCAGTCTGCAGAGACTTTCTCTGCAGAGTCCCAAAACAGGCGTTTTCAGCCCATTACCGGCATATGGAAGAAACAGCAGTCAGCACAGGGAAATATCTGCTTCTAAATCCAAAACGCAGCTATCTAACAGAACGGTTGTTAATGTGTGCACTCAACTTCCAGAGTTAAACCCGTGTGTGGATTCAGCAGTCTGCAAACACTTTCTCTGCAGAGTCCCAAAACAGGCGTTTTCAGCCCATTACCGGCATATGGAAGAAACAGCAGTAAGCACAGGGAAATATCTGCTTCTAAATCCAAAACGCAGCTATCTAACAGAACGGTTGTCAATGTGTGCACTCAACTTCCAGAGTTAAACCCGTGTGTGGATTCAGCAGCCTGCAGAGACTTTCTCTGCAGAGTCCCAAAACTGGCGTTTTCAGCCCATTACCGGCATATGGAAGAAACAGCAGTAAGCACAGGGAAATATCTGCTTCTAAATCCAAAACGCAGCTATCTAACAGAACGGTTGTCAATGTGTGCACTCAACTTCCAGAGTTAAACCCGTGTGTGGATTCAGCAGTCTGCAAACACTTTCTCTGCAGAGTCCCAAAACAGGCGTTTTCAGCCCATTACCGGCATATGGAAGAAACAGCAGTAAGCGCAGGGAAATATCTGCTTCTAAATCCAAAACGCAGCTATCTAACAGAACGGTTGTCAATGTGCGCACTCAACTTCCAGAGTTAAACCCGTGTGTGGATTCAGCAGTCTGCAGAGACTTTCTCTGCAGAGTCCCAAAACAGGCGTTTTCAGCCCATTACCGGCATATGGAAGAAACAGCAGTAAGCACAGGGAAATATTTGCTTCTAAATCCAAAACGCAGCTATCTAACAGAACGGTTGTCAATGTGTGCACTCAACTTCCAGAGTTAAACCCGTGTGTGGATTCAGCAGTCTGCAGAGACTTTCTCTGCAGAGTCCCAAAACAGGCGTTTTCAGCCCATTACCGGCATATGGAAGAAACAGCAGTAAGCACAGGGAAATATCTGCTTGTAAATCCAAAACGCAGCTATCTAACAGAACGGTTGTCAATGTGTGCACTCAACTTCCAGAGTTAAACCCGTGTGTGGATTCAGCAGTCTGCAGAGACTTTCTCTGCAGAGTCCCAAAACAGGCGTTTTCAGCCCATTACCGGCATATGGAAGAAACAGCAGTAAGCACAGGGAAATATCTGCTTCTAAATCCAAAACGCAGCTATCTAACAGAACGGTTGTCAATGTGTGCACTCAACTTCCAGAGTTAAACCCGTGTGTGGATTCAGCAGCCTGCAGAGACTTTCTCTGCAGAGTCCCAAAACAGGCGTTTTCAGCCCATTACCGGCATATGGAAGAAACAGCAGTAAGCACAGGGAAATATCTGCTTCTAAATCCAAAACGCAGCTATCTAACAGAACGTTTGTCAATGTGTGCACTCAACTTCCAGAGTTAAACCCGTGTGTGGATTCAGCAGTCTGCAGAGACTTTCTCTGCAGAGTCCCAAAACAGGCGTTTTCAGCCCATTACCGGCATATGGAAGAAACAGCAGTAAGCACAGGGAAATATCTGCTTCTAAATCCAAAACGCAGCTATCTAACAGAACGGTTGTCAATGTGTGCACTCAACTTCCAGAGTTAAACCCGTGTGTGGATTCAGCAGCCTGCAGAAACTTTCTCTGCAGAGTCCCAAAACAGGCGTTTTCAGCCCATTACCGGCATATGGAAGAAACAGCAGTAAGCACAGGGAAATATCTGCTTCTAAATCCAAAACGCAGCTATCTAACAGAACGGTTGTCAATGTGTGCACTCAACTTCCAGAGTTAAACCCGTGTGTGGATTCAGCAGTCTGCAGAGACTTTCTCTGCAGAGTCCCAAAACAGGCGTTTTCAGCCCAATACCGGCATATGGAAGAAACAGCAGTAAGCACAGGGAAATATCTGCTTCTAAATCCAAAACGCAGCTATCTAACAGAACGGTTGTCAATGTGTGCACTCAACTTCCAGAGTTAAACCCGTGTGTGGATTCAGCAGTCTGCAAACACTTTCTCTGCAGAGTCCCAAAACAGGCGTTTTCAGCCCATTACCGGCATATGGAAGAAACAGCAGTAAGCACAGGGAAATATCTGCTTCTAAATCCAAAACGCAGCTATCTAACAGAACGGTTGTCAATGTGTGCACTCAACTTCCAGAGTTAAACCCGTGTGTGGATTCAGCAGTCTGCAAACACTTTCTCTGCAGAGTCCCAAAACAGGCGTTTTCAGCCCATTACCGGCATATGGAAGAAACAGCAGTAAGCACAGGGAAATATCTGCTTCTAAATCCAAAACGCAGCTATCTAACAGAACGGTTGTCAATGTGTGCACTCAACTTCCAGAGTTAAACCCGTGTGTGGATTCAGCAGTCTGCAGAGACTTTCTCTGCAGAGTCCCAAAACAGGCGTTTTCAGCCCATTACCGGCATATGGAAGAAACAGCAGTAAGCACAGGGAAATATCTGCTTCTAAATCCAAAACGCAGCTATCTAACAGAACGGTTGTCAATGTGTGCACTCAACTTCCAGAGTTAAACCCGTGTGTGGATTCAGCAGCCTGCAGAGACTTTCTCTGCAGAGTCCCAAAACAGGCGTTTTCAGCCCATTACCGGCATATGGAAGAAGCAGCAGTAAGCACAGGGAAATATCTGCTTCTAAATCCAAAACGCAGCTATCTAACAGAACGGTTGTCAATGTGTGCACTCAACTTCCAGAGTTAAACCCGTGTGTGGATTCAGCAGTCTGCAGAGACTTTCTCTGCAGAGTCCCAAAACAGGCGTTTTCAGCCCATTACCGGCATATGGAAGAAACAGCAGTAAGCACAGGGAAATATCTGCTTCTAAATCCAAAACGCAGCTATCTACCAGAACGGTTGTCAATGTGTGCACTCAACTTCCAGAGTTAAACCCGTGTGTGGATTCAGCAGCCTGCAGAGACTTTCTCTGCAGAGTCCCAAAACAGGCGTTTTCAGCCCATTACCGGCATATGGAAGAAACAGCAGTAAGCACAGGGAAATATCTGCTTCTAAATCCAAAACGCAGCTATCTAACAGAACGGTTGTCAATGTGTGCACTCAACTTCCAGAGTTAAACCCGTGTGTGGATTCAGCAGTCTGCAAACACTTTCTCTGCAGAGTCCCAAAACAGGCGTTTTCAGCCCATTACCGGCATATGGAAGAAACAGCAGTAAGCACAGGGAAATATCTGCTTCTAAATCCAAAACGCAGGTATCTAACAGAACGGTTGTCAATGTGTGCACTCAACTTCCAGAGTTAAACCCGTGTGTGGATTCAGCAGCCTGCAGAGACTTTCTCTGCAGAGTCCCAAAACAGGCGTTTTCAGCCCATTACCGGCATATGGAAGAAACAGCAGTAAGCACAGGGAAATATCTGCTTCTAAATCCAAAACGCAGCTATCTAACAGAACGGTTGTCAATGTGTGCACTCAACTTCCAGAGTTAAACCCGTGTGTGGATTCAGCAGCCTGCAGAGACTTTCTCTGCAGAGTCCCAAAACAGGCGTTTTCAGCCCAATACCGGCATATGGAAGAAACAGCAGTAAGCACAGGGAAATATCTGCTTCTAAATCCAAAACGCAGCTATCTAACAGAACGGTTGTCAATGTGTGCACTCAACTTCCAGAGTTAAACCCGTGTATGGATTCAGCAGTCTGCAAACAGTTTCTCTGCAGAGTCCTAAAACAGGCGTTTTCAGCCCATTACCGGCATATGGAAGAAACAGCAGTAAGCACAGGGAAATATCTGCTTGTAAATCCAAAACGCAGCTATCTAACAGAACGGTTGTCAATGTGTGCACTCAACTTCCAGAGTTAAACCCGTGTGTGGATTCAGCAGTCTGCAGAGACTTTCTCTGCAGAGTCCCAAAACAGGCGTTTTCAGCCCATTACCGGCATACGGAAGAAACAGCAGTAAGCACAGGGAAATATCTGCTTCTAAATCCAAAACGCAGCTATCTAACAGAACGGTTGTCAATGTGTGCACTCAACTTCCAGAGTTAAACCCGTGTGTGGATTCAGCAGCCTGCAGAGACTTTCTCTGCAGAGTCCCAAAACAGGCGTTTTCAGCCCATTACCGGCATATGGAAGAAACAGCAGTAAGCACAGGGAAATATCTGCTTCTAAATCCAAAACGCAGCTATCTAACAGAACGGTTGTCAATGTGTGCACTCAACTTCCAGAGTTAAACCCGTGTGTGGATTCAGCAGTCTGCAAACACTTTCTCTGCAGAGTCCCAAAACAGGCGTTTTCAGCGCATTACCGGCATATGGAAGAAGCAGCAGTAAGCACAGGGAAATATCTGCTTCTAAATCCAAAACGCAGCTATTTAACAGAACGGTTGTCAATGTGTGCACTCAACTTCCAGAGTTAAACACGTGTGTGGATTTAGCAGTCTGCAGAGACTTTCTCTGCAGAGTCCCAAAACAGGCGTTTTCAGCCCATTACCGGCATATGGAAGAAACAGCAGTCAGCACAGGGAAATATCTGCTTCTAAATCCAAAACGCAGCTATCTAACAGAACGGTTGTTAATGTGTGCACTCAACTTCCAGAGTTAAACCCGTGTGTGGATTCAGCAGTCTGCAAACAGTTTCTCTGCAGAGTCCCAAAACAGGCGTTTTCAGCCCATTACCGGCATATGGAAGAAACAGCAGTAAGCACAGGGAAATATCTGCTTCTAAATCCAAAACGCAGCTATCTAACAGAACGGTTGTCAATGTGTGCACTCAACTTCCAGAGTTAAACCCGTGTGTGGATTCAGCAGCCTGCAGAGACTTTCTCTGCAGAGTCCCAAAACTGGCGTTTTCAGCCCATTACCGGCATATGGAAGAAACAGCAGTAAGCACAGGGAAATATCTGCTTCTAAATCCAAAACGCAGCTATCTAACAGAACGGTTGTCAATGTGTGCACTCAACTTCCAGAGTTAAACCCGTGTGTGGATTCAGCAGTCTGCAAACACTTTCTCTGCAGAGTCCCAAAACAGGCGTTTTCAGCCCATTACCGGCATATGGAAGAAACAGCAGTAAGCGCAGGGAAATATCTGCTTCTAAATCCAAAACGCAGCTATCTAACAGAACGGTTGTCAATGTGCGCACTCAACTTCCAGAGTTAAACCCGTGTGTGGATTCAGCAGTCTGCAGAGACTTTCTCTGCAGAGTCCCAAAACAGGCGTTTTCAGCCCATTACCGGCATATGGAAGAAACAGCAGTAAGCACAGGGAAATATTTGCTTCTAAATCCAAAACGCAGCTATCTAACAGAACGGTTGTCAATGTGTGCACTCAACTTCCAGAGTTAAACCCGTGTGTGGATTCAGCAGTCTGCAGAGACTTTCTCTGCAGAGTCCCAAAACAGGCGTTTTCAGCCCAATACCGGCATATGGAAGAAACAGCAGTAAGCACAGGGAAATATCTGCTTGTAAATCCAAAACGCAGCTATCTAACAGAACGGTTGTCAATGTGTGCACTCAACTTCCAGAGTTAAACCCGTGTGTGGATTCAGCAGTCTGCAGAGACTTTCTCTACAGAGTCCCAAAACAGGCGTTTTCAGCCCATTACCGGCATATGGAAGAAACAGCAGTAAGCACAGGGAAATATCTGCTTCTAAATCCAAAACGCAGCTATCTAACAGAACGGTTGTCAATGTGTGCACTCAACTTCCAGAGTTAAACCCGTGTGTGGATTCAGCAGTCTGCAAACACTTTCTCTGCAGAGTCCCAAAACAGGCGTTTTCAGCCCATTACCGGCATATGGAAGAAACAGCAGTAAGCACAGGGAAATATCTGCTTCTAAATCCAAAACGCAGCTATCTAACAGAACGGTTGTCAATGTCTGCACTCAACTTCCAGAGTTAAACCCGTGTGTGGATTCAGCAGTCTGCAGAGACTTTCTCTGCAGAGTCCCAAAACAGGCGTTTTCAGCCCATTACCGGCATATGGAAGAAACAGCAGTAAGCACAGGGAAATATCTGCTTCTAAATCCAAAACGCAGCTATCTACCAGAACGGTTGTCAATGTGTGCACTCAACTTCCAGAGTTAAACCCGTGTGTGGATTCAGCAGCCTGCAGAGACTTTCTCTGCAGAGTCCCAAAACAGGCGTTTTCAGCCCATTACCGGCATATGGAAGAAACAGCAGTAAGCACAGGGAAATATCTGCTTCTAAATCCAAAATGCAGCTATCTAACAGAACGGTTGTCAATGTGTGCACTCAACTTCCAGAGTTAAACCCGTGTGTGGATTCAGCAGTCTGCAGAGACTTTCTCTGCAGAGTCCCAAAACAGGCGTTTTCAGCCCAATACCGGCATATGGAAGAAACAGCAGTAAGCACAGGGAAATATCTGCTTCTAAATCCAAAACGCAGCTATCTAACAGAACGGTTGTCAATGTGTGCACTCAACTTCCAGAGTTAAACCCGTGTGTGGATTCAGCAGTCTGCAAACACTTTCTCTGCAGAGTCCCAAAACAGGCGTTTTCAGCCCATTACCGGCATATGGAAGAAACAGCAGTAAGCACAGGGAAATATCTGCTTCTAAATCCAAAACGCAGCTATCTAACAGAACGGTTGTCAATGTGTGCACTCAACTTCCAGAGTTAAACCCGTGTGTGGATTCAGCAGTCTGCCAACACTTTCTCTGCAGAGTCCCAAAACAGGCGTTTTCAGCCCATTACCGGCATATGGAAGAAGCAGCAGTAAGCACAGGGAAATATCTGCTTCTAAATCCAAAACGCAGCTATCTAACAGAACGGTTGTCAATGTGTGCACTCAACTTCCAGAGTTAAACCCGTGTGTGGATTCAGCAGTCTGCAGAGACTTTCTCTGCAGAGTCCCAAAACAGGCGTTTTCAGCCCATTACCGGCATATGGAAGAAACAGCAGTAAGCACAGGGAAATATCTGCTTCTAAATCCAAAACGCAGCTATCTAACAGAACGGTTGTCAATGTGTGCACTCAACTTCCAGAGTTAAACCCGTGTGTGGATTCAGCAGCCTGCAGAGACTTTCTCTGCAGAGTCCCAAAACAGGCGTTTTCAGCCCATTACCGGCATATGGAAGAAACAGCAGTAAGCACAGGGAAATATCTGCTTCTAAATCCAAAACGCAGCTATCTAACAGAACGGTTGTCAATGTGTGCACTCAACTTCCAGAGTTAAACCCGTGTGTGGATTCAGCAGCCTGCAGAGACTTTCTCTGCAGAGTCCCAAAACAGGCGTTTTCAGCCCATTACCGGCATATGCAAGAAACAGCAGTAAGCACAGGGAAATATCTGCTTCTAAATCCAAAACGCAGCTATCTAACAGAACGGTTGTCAATGTGTGCACTCAACTTCCAGAGTTAAACCCGTGTGTGGATTCAGCAGCCTGCAGAGACTTTCTCTGCAGAGTC
Source organism: Aotus nancymaae (assembly GCF_030222135.1). Classification (NCBI taxonomy): domain Eukaryota; kingdom Metazoa; phylum Chordata; class Mammalia; order Primates; family Aotidae; genus Aotus; species Aotus nancymaae. The sequence goes on from NW_026989010.1 coordinate 26,828, forward strand.
CCAAAACAGGCGTTTTCAGCCCATTACCGGCATATGGAAGAAACAGCAGTAAGCACAGGGAAATATCTGCTTCTAAATCCAAAACGCAGCTATCTAACAGAACGGTTGTCAATGTGCGCACTCAACTTCCAGAGTTAAACCCGTGTGTGGATTCAGCAGTCTGCAGAGACTTTCTCTGCAGAGTCCCAAAACAGGCGTTTTCAGCCCATTACCGGCATATGGAAGAAACAGCAGTAAGCACAGGGAAATATCTGCTTCTAAATCCAAAACGCAGCTATCTAACAGAACGGTTGTCAATGTGTGCACTCAACTTCCAGAGTTAAACCCGTGTGTCGATTCAGCAGTCTGCAAACACTTTCTCTGCAGAGTCCCAAAACAGGCGTTTTCAGCCCATTACCGGCATATGGAAGAAACAGCAGTAAGCGCAGGGAAATATCTGCTTCTAAATCCAAAACGCAGCTATCTAACAGAACGGTTGTCAATGTGTGCACTCAACTTCCAGAGTTAAACCCGTGTGTGGATTCAGCAGTCTGCAGAGACTTTCTCTGCAGAGTCCCAAAACAGGCGTTTTCAGCCCATTACCGGCATATGGAAGAAACAGCAGTAAGCACAGGGAAATATCTGCTTCTAAATCCAAAACGCAGCTATCTAACAGAACGGTTGTCAATGTGTGCACTCAACTTCCAGAGTTAAACCCGTGTGTGGATTCAGCAGCCTGCAGAGACTTTCTCTGCAGAGTCCCAAAACAGGCGTTTTCAGCCCATTACCGGCATATGGAAGAAACAGCAGTAAGCACAGGGAAATATCTGCTTCTAAATCCAAAACGCAGCTATCTAACAGAACGGTTGTCAATGTGTGCACTCAACTTCCAGAGTTAAACCCGTGTGTGGATTCAGCAGTCTGCAGAGACTTTCTCTGCAGAGTCCCAAAACAGGCGTTTTCAGCCCATTACCGGCATATGGAAGAAACAGCAGTAAGCACAGGGAAATATCTGCTTCTAAATCCAAAACGCAGCTATCTAACAGAACGGTTGTCAATGTGTGCACTCAACTTCCAGAGTTAAACCCGTGTGTGGATTCAGCAGCCTGCAGAGACTTTCTCTGCAGAGTCCCAAAACAGGCGTTTTCAGCCCATTACCGGCATATGGAAGAAACAGCAGTAAGCACAGGGAAATATCTGCTTCTAAATCCAAAACGCAGCTATCTAACAGAACGGTTGTCAATGTGTGCACTCAACTTCCAGAGTTAAACCCGTGTGTGGATTCAGCAGTCTGCAGAGACTTTCTCTGCAGAGTCCCAAAACAGGCGTTTTCAGCCCATTACCGGCATATGGAAGAAACAGCAGTAAGCACAGGGAAATATCTGCTTCTAAATCCAAAACGCAGCTATCTAACAGAACGGTTGTCAATGTGTGCACTCAACTTCCAGAGTTAAACCCGTGTGTGGATTCAGCAGTCTGCAGAGACTTTCTCTGCAGAGTCCCAAAACAGGCGTTTTCAGCCCATTACCGGCATATGGAAGAAACAGCAGTAAGCACAGGGAAATATCTGCTTCTAAATCCAAAACGCAGCTATCTAACAGAACGGTTGTCAATGTGTGCACTCAACTTCCAGAGTTAAACCCGTGTGTGGATTCAGCAGCCTGCAGAGACTTTCTCTGCAGAGTCCCAAAACAGGCGTTTTCAGCCCATTACCGGCATATGGAAGAAACAGCAGTAAGCACAGGGAAATATCTGCTTCTAAATCCAAAACGCAGCTATCTAACAGAACGGTTGTCAATGTGTGCACTCAACTTCCAGAGTTAAACCCGTGTGTGGATTCAGCAGTCTGCAAACACTTTCTCTGCAGAGTCCCAAAACAGGCGTTTTCAGCCCATTACCGGCATATGGAAGAAACAGCAGTAAGCACAGGGAAATATCTGCTTCTAAATCCAAAACGCAGCTATCTAACAGAACGGTTGTCAATGTGTGCACTCAACTTCCAGAGTTAAACCCGTGTGTGGATTCAGCAGCCTGCAGAGACTTTCTCTGCAGAGTCCCAAAACAGGCGTTTTCAGCCCATTACCGGCATATGGAAGAAGCAGCAGTAAGCACACGGAAATATCTGCTTCTAAATCCAAAACGCAGCTATCTAACAGAACGGTTGTCAATGTGTGCACTCAACTTCCAGAGTTAAACCCGTGTGTGGATTCAGCAGTCTGCAGAGACTTTCTCTGCAGAGTCCCAAAACAGGCGTTTTCAGCCCATTACCGGCATATGGAAGAAACAGCAGTAAGCACAGGGAAATATCTGCTTCTAAATCCAAAACGCAGCTATCTAACAGAACGGTTGTCAATGTGTGCACTCAACTTCCAGAGTTAAACCCGTGTGTGGATTCAGCAGCCTGCAGAGACTTTCTCTGCAGAGTCCCAAAACAGGCGTTTTCAGCCCATTACCGGCATATGGAAGAAGCAGCAGTAAGCACACGGAAATATCTGCTTCTAAATCCAAAACGCAGCTATCTAACAGAACGGTTGTCAATGTGTGCACTCAACTTCCAGAGTTAAACCCGTGTGTGGATTCAGCAGTCTGCAGAGACTTTCTCTGCAGAGTCCCAAAACAGGCGTTTTCAGCCCATTACCGGCATATGGAAGAAACAGCAGTAAGCACAGGGAAATATCTGCTTCTAAATCCAAAACGCAGCTATCTAACAGAACGGTTGTCAATGTGTGCACTCAACTTCCAGAGTTAAACCCGTGTGTGGATTCAGCAGTCTGCAAACACTTTCTCTGCAGAGTCCCAAAACAGGCGTTTTCAGCCCATTACCGGCATATGGAAGAAACAGCAGTAAGCACAGGGAAATATCTGCTTCTAAATCCAAAACGCAGCTATCTAACAGAACGGTTGTCAATGTGTGCACTCAACTTCCAGAGTTAAACCCGTGTGTGGATTCAGCAGTCTGCAGAGACTTTCTCTGCAGAGTCCCAAAACAGGCGTTTTCAGCCCATTACCGGCATATGGAAGAAACAGCAGTAAGCACAGGGAAATATCTGCTTCTAAATCCAAAACGCAGCTATCTAACAGAACGGTTGTCAATGTGTGCACTCAACTTCCAGAGTTAAACCCGTGTGTGGATTCAGCAGTCTGCAGAGACTTTCTCTGCAGAGTCCCAAAACAGGCGTTTTCAGCCCATTACCGGCATATGGAAGAAACAGCAGTAAGCACAGGGAAATATCTGCTTCTAAATCCAAAACGCAGCTATCTAACAGAACGGTTGTCAATGTGTGCACTCAACTTCCAGAGTTAAACCCGTGTGTGGATTCAGCAGCCTGCAGAGACTTTCTCTGCAGAGTCCCAAAACAGGCGTTTTCAGCCCATTACCGGCATATGGAAGAAACAGCAGTAAGCACAGGGAAATATCTGCTTCTAAATCCAAAACGCAGCTATCTAACAGAACGGTTGTCAATGTGTGCACTCAACTTCCAGAGTTAAACCCGTGTGTGGATTCAGCAGCCTGCAGAGACTTTCTCTGCAGAGTCCCAAAACAGGCGTTTTCAGCCCATTACCGGCATATGGAAGAAGCAGCAGTAAGCACAGGGAAATATCTGCTTCTAAATCCAAAACGCAGCTATCTAACAGAACGGTTGTCAATGTGTGCACTCAACTTCCAGAGTTAAACCCGTGTGTGGATTCAGCAGTCTGCAGAGACTTTCTCTGCAGAGTCCCAAAACAGGCGTTTTCAGCCCATTACCGGCATATGGAAGAAACAGCAGTAAGCACAGGGAAATATCTGCTTCTAAATCCAAAACGCAGCTATCTAACAGAACGGTTGTCAATGTGTGCACTCAACTTCCAGAGTTAAACCCGTGTGTGGATTCAGCAGTCTGCAAACACTTTCTCTGCAGAGTCCCAAAACAGGCGTTTTCAGCCCATTACCGGCATATGGAAGAAACAGCAGTAAGCGCAGGGAAATATCTGCTTCTAAATCCAAAACGCAGCTATCTAACAGAACGGTTGTCAATGTGCGCACTCAACTTCCAGAGTTAAACCCGTGTGTGGATTCAGCAGTCTGCAGAGACTTTCTCTGCAGAGTCCCAAAACAGGCGTTTTCAGCCCATTACCGGCATATGGAAGAAACAGCAGTAAGCACAGGGAAATATCTGCTTCTAAATCCAAAACGCAGCTATCTAACAGAACGGTTGTCAATGTGTGCACTCAACTTCCAGAGTTAAACCCGTGTGTGGATTCAGCAGTCTGCAAACACTTTCTCTGCAGAGTCCCAAAACAGGCGTTTTCAGCCCATTACCGGCATACGGAAGAAACAGCAGTAAGCACAGGGAAATATCTGCTTCTAAATCCAAAACGCAGCTATCTAACAGAACGGTTGTCAATGTGTGCACTCAACTTCCAGAGTTAAACCCGTGTGTGGATTCAGCAGTCTGCAAACACTTTCTCTGCAGAGTCCCAAAACAGGCGTTTTCAGCCCATTACCGGCATATGGAAGAAACAGCAGTAAGCACAGGGAAATATCTGCTTCTAAATCCAAAACGCAGCTATCTAACAGAACGGTTGTCAATGTGTGCACTCAACTTCCAGAGTTAAACCCGTGTGTGGATTCAGCAGCCTGCAGAGACTTTCTCTGCAGAGTCCCAAAACAGGCGTTTTCAGCCCATTACCGGCATATGGAAGAAGCAGCAGTAAGCACAGGGAAATATCTGCTTCTAAATCCAAAACGCAGCTATCTAACAGAACGGTTGTCAATGTGTGCACTCAACTTCCAGAGTTAAACCCGTGTGTGGATTCAGCAGTCTGCAGAGACTTTCTCTGCAGAGTCCCAAAACAGGCGTTTTCAGCCCATTACCGGCATATGGAAGAAACAGCAGTAAGCACAGGGAAATATCTGCTTCTAAATCCAAAACGCAGCTATCTAACAGAACGGTTGTCAATGTGTGCACTCAACTTCCAGAGTTAAACCCGTGTGTGGATTCAGCAGTCTGCAAACACTTTCTCTGCAGAGTCCCAAAACAGGCGTTTTCAGCCCATTACCGGCATATGGAAGAAACAGCAGTAAGCGCAGGGAAATATCTGCTTCTAAATCCAAAACGCAGCTATCTAACAGAACGGTTGTCAATGTGCGCACTCAACTTCCAGAGTTAAACCCGTGTGTGGATTCAGCAGTCTGCAGAGACTTTCTCTGCAGAGTCCCAAAACAGGCGTTTTCAGCCCATTACCGGCATATGGAAGAAACAGCAGTAAGCACAGGGAAATATTTGCTTCTAAATCCAAAACGCAGCTATCTAACAGAACGGTTGTCAATGTGTGCACTCAACTTCCAGAGTTAAACCCGTGTGTGGATTCAGCAGTCTGCAGAGACTTTCTCTGCAGAGTCCCAAAACAGGCGTTTTCAGCCCATTACCGGCATATGGAAGAAACAGCAGTAAGCACAGGGAAATATCTGCTTGTAAATCCAAAACGCAGCTATCTAACAGAACGGTTGTCAATGTGTGCACTCAACATCCAGAGTTAAACCCGTGTGTGGATTCAGCAGTCTGCAGAGACTTTCTCTGCAGAGTCCCAAAACAGGCGTTTTCAGCCCATTACCGGCATATGGAAGAAACAGCAGTAAGCACAGGGAAATATCTGCTTCTAAATCCAAAACGCAGCTATCTAACAGAACGGTTGTCAATGTGTGCACTCAACTTCCAGAGTTAAACCCGTGTGTGGATTCAGCAGTCTGCAAACACTTTCTCTGCAGAGTCCCAAAACAGGCGTTTTCAGCCCATTACCGGCATATGGAAGAAACAGCAGTAAGCACAGGGAAATATCTGCTTCTAAATCCAAAACGCAGCTATCTAACAGAACGGTTGTCAATGTGTGCACTCAACTTCCAGAGTTAAACCCGTGTGTGGATTCAGCAGTCTGCAGAGACTTTCTCTGCAGAGTCCCAAAACAGGCGTTTTCAGCCCATTACCGGCATATGGAAGAAACAGCAGTAAGCACAGGGAAATATCTGCTTCTAAATCCAAAACGCAGCTATCTACCAGAACGGTTGTCAATGTGTGCACTCAACTTCCAGAGTTAAACCCGTGTGTGGATTCAGCAGCCTGCAGAGACTTTCTCTGCAGAGTCCCAAAACAGGCGTTTTCAGCCCATTACCGGCATATGGAAGAAACAGCAGTAAGCACAGGGAAATATCTGCTTGTAAATCCAAAACGCAGCTATCTAACAGAACGGTTGTCAATGTGTGCACTCAACATCCAGAGTTAAACCCGTGTGTGGATTCAGCAGTCTGCAGAGACTTTCTCTGCAGAGTCCCAAAACAGGCGTTTTCAGCCCATTACCGGCATATGGAAGAAACAGCAGTAAGCACAGGGAAATATCTGCTTCTAAATCCAAAACGCAGCTATCTAACAGAACGGTTGTCAATGTGTGCACTCAACTTCCAGAGTTAAACCCGTGTGTGGATTCAGCAGTCTGCAAACACTTTCTCTGCAGAGTCCCAAAACAGGCGTTTTCAGCCCATTACCGGCATATGGAAGAAACAGCAGTAAGCACAGGGAAATATCTGCTTCTAAATCCAAAACGCAGCTATCTAACAGAACGGTTGTCAATGTGTGCACTCAACTTCCAGAGTTAAACCCGTGTGTGGATTCAGCAGTCTGCAGAGACTTTCTCTGCAGAGTCCCAAAACAGGCGTTTTCAGCCCATTACCGGCATATGGAAGAAACAGCAGTAAGCACAGGGAAATATCTGCTTCTAAATCCAAAACGCAGCTATCTAACAGAACGGTTGTCAATGTGTGCACTCAACTTCCAGAGTTAAACCCGTGTGTGGATTCAGCAGTCTGCAAACACTTTCTCTGCAGAGTCCCAAAACAGGCGTTTTCAGCCCATTACCGGCATATGGAAGAAACAGCAGTAAGCACAGGGAAATATCTGCTTCTAAATCCAAAACGCAGCTATCTAACAGAACGGTTGTCAATGTGTGCACTCAACTTCCAGAGTTAAACCCGTGTGTGGATTCAGCAGCCTGCAGAGACTTTCTCTGCAGAGTCCCAAAACAGGCGTTTTCAGCCCATTACCGGCATATGGAAGAAACAGCAGTAAGCACAGGGAAATATCTGCTTCTAAATCCAAAACGCAGCTATCTAACAGAACGGTTGTCAATGTGTGCACTCAACTTCCAGAGTTAAACCCGTGTGTGGATTCAGCAGCCTGCAGAGACTTTCTCTGCAGAGTCCCAAAACAGGCGTTTTTTTCAGCCCATTACCGGCATATGGAAGAAGCAGCAGTAAGCACAGGGAAATATCTGCTTCTAAATCCAAAACGCAGCTATCTAACAGAACGGTTGTCAATGTGTGCACTCAACTTCCAGAGTTAAACCCGTGTGTGGATTCAGCAGTCTGCAGAGACTTTCTCTGCAGAGTCCCAAAACAGGCGTTTTCAGCCCATTACCGGCATATGGAAGAAACAGCAGTAAGCACAGGGAAATATCTGCTTCTAAATCCAAAACGCAGCTATCTAACAGAACGGTTGTCAATGTGTGCACTCAACTTCCAGAGTTAAACCCGTGTGTGGATTCAGCAGTCTGCAAACACTTTCTCTGCAGAGTCCCAAAACAGGCGTTTTCAGCCCATTACCGGCATATGGAAGAAACAGCAGTAAGCGCAGGGAAATATCTGCTTCTAAATCCAAAACGCAGCTATCTAACAGAACGGTTGTCAATGTGCGCACTCAACTTCCAGAGTTAAACCCGTGTGTGGATTCAGCAGTCTGCAGAGGACTTTCTCTGCAGAGTCCCAAAACAGGCGTTTTCAGCCCATTACCGGCATATGGAAGAAACAGCAGTAAGCACAGGGAAATATCTGCTTCTAAATCCAAAACGCAGCTATCTAACAGAACGGTTGTCAATGTGTGCACTCAACTTCCAGAGTTAAACCCGTGTGTGGATTCAGCAGTCTGCAAACACTTTCTCTGCAGAGTCCCAAAACAGGCGTTTTCAGCCCATTACCGGCATATGGAAGAAACAGCAGTAAGCACAGGGAAATATCTGCTTCTAAATCCAAAACGCAGCTATCTAACAGAACGGTTGTCAATGTGTGCACTCAACTTCCAGAGTTAAACCCGTGTGTGGATTCAGCAGTCTGCAAACACTTTCTCTGCAGAGTCCCAAAACAGGCGTTTTCAGCCCATTACCGGCATATGGAAGAAACAGCAGTAAGCACAGGGAAATATCTGCTTCTAAATCCAAAACGCAGCTATCTAACAGAACGGTTGTCAATGTGTGCACTCAACTTCCAGAGTTAAACCCGTGTGTGGATTCAGCAGCCTGCAGAGACTTTCTCTGCAGAGTCCCAAAACAGGCGTTTTCAGCCCATTACCGGCATATGGAAGAAGCAGCAGTAAGCACAGGGAAATATCTGCTTCTAAATCCAAAACGCAGCTATCTAACAGAACGGTTGTCAATGTGTGCACTCAACTTCCAGAGTTAAACCCGTGTGTGGATTCAGCAGTCTGCAGAGACTTTCTCTGCAGAGTCCCAAAACAGGCGTTTTCAGCCCATTACCGGCATATGGAAGAAACAGCAGTAAGCACAGGGAAATATCTGCTTCTAAATCCAAAACGCAGCTATCTAACAGAACGGTTGTCAATGTGTGCACTCAACTTCCAGAGTTAAACCCGTGTGTGGATTCAGCAGTCTGCAAACACTTTCTCTGCAGAGTCCCAAAACAGGCGTTTTCAGCCCCTTTACCGGCATATGGAAGAAACAGCAGTAAGCCCCAGGGAAATATCTGCTTCTAAATCCAAAACGCAGCTATCTAACAGAACGGTTGTCAATGTGCGCACTCAACTTCCAGAGTTAACCCGTGTGTGGATTCAGCAGTCTGCAGAGACTTTCTCTGCAGAGTCCCAAAACAGGCGTTTTCAGCCCATTACCGGCATATGGAAGAAACAGCAGTAAGCACAGGGAAATATTTGCTTCTAAATCCAAAACGCAGCTATCTAACAGAACGGTTGTCAATGTGTGCACTCAACTTCCAGAGTTAAACCCGTGTGTGGATTCAGCAGTCTGCAGAGACTTTCTCTGCAGAGTCCCAAAACAGGCGTTTTCAGCCCATTACCGGCATATGGAAGAAACAGCAGTAAGCACAGGGAAATATCTGCTTGTAAATCCAAAACGCAGCTATCTAACAGAACGGTTGTCAATGTGTGCACTCAACATCCAGAGTTAAACCCGTGTGTGGATTCAGCAGTCTGCAGAGACTTTCTCTGCAGAGTCCCAAAACAGGCGTTTTCAGCCCATTACCGGCATATGGAAGAAACAGCAGTAAGCACAGGGAAATATCTGCTTCTAAATCCAAAACGCAGCTATCTAACAGAACGGTTGTCAATGTGTGCACTCAACTTCCAGAGTTAAACCCGTGTGTGGATTCAGCAGTCTGCAAACACTTTCTCTGCAGAGTCCCAAAACAGGCGTTTTCAGCCCATTACCGGCATATGGAAGAAACAGCAGTAAGCACAGGGAAATATCTGCTTCTAAATCCAAAACGCAGCTATCTAACAGAACGGTTGTCAATGTGTGCACTCAACTTCCAGAGTTAAACCCGTGTGTGGATTCAGCAGTCTGCAGAGACTTTCTCTGCAGAGTCCCAAAACAGGCGTTTTCAGCCCATTACCGGCATATGGAAGAAACAGCAGTAAGCACAGGGAAATATCTGCTTCTAAATCCAAAACGCAGCTATCTACCAGAACGGTTGTCAATGTGTGCACTCAACTTCCAGAGTTAAACCCGTGTGTGGATTCAGCAGCCTGCAGAGACTTTCTCTGCAGAGTCCCAAAACAGGCGTTTTCAGCCCATTACCGGCATATGGAAGAAACAGCAGTAAGCACAGGGAAATATCTGCTTGTAAATCCAAAACGCAGCTATCTAACAGAACGGTTGTCAATGTGTGCACTCAACATCCAGAGTTAAACCCGTGTGTGGATTCAGCAGTCTGCAGAGACTTTCTCTGCAGAGTCCCAAAACAGGCGTTTTCAGCCCATTACCGGCATATGGAAGAAACAGCAGTAAGCACAGGGAAATATCTGCTTCTAAATCAAAACGCAGCTATCTAACAGAACGGTTGTCAATGTGTGCACTCAACTTCCAGAGTTAAACCCGTGTGTGGATTCAGCAGTCTGCAAACACTTTCTCTGCAGAGTCCCAAAACAGGCGTTTTCAGCCCATTACCGGCATATGGAAGAAACAGCAGTAAGCACAGGGAAATATCTGCTTCTAAATCCCAAACGCAGCTATCTAACAGAACGGTTGTCAATGTGTGCACTCAACTTCCAGAGTTAAACCCGTGTGTGGATTCAGCAGTCTGCAGAGACTTTCTCTGCAGAGTCCCAAAACAGGCGTTTTCAGCCCATTACCGGCATATGGAAGAAACAGCAGTAAGCACAGGGAAATATCTGCTTGTAAATCCAAAACGCAGCTATCTAACAGAACGGTTGTCAATGTGTGCACTCAACATCCAGAGTTAAACCCGTGTGTGGATTCAGCAGTCTGCAGAGACTTTCTCTGCAGAGTCCCAAAACAGGCGTTTTCAGCCCATTACCGGCATATGGAAGAAACAGCAGTAAGCACAGGGAAATATCTGCTTCTAAATCCAAAACGCAGCTATCTAACAGAACGGTTGTCAATGTGTGCACTCAACTTCCAGAGTTAAACCCGTGTGTGGATTCAGCAGTCTGCAAACACTTTCTCTGCAGAGTCCCAAAACAGGCGTTTTCAGCCCATTACCGGCATATGGAAGAAACAGCAGTAAGCACAGGGAAATATCTGCTTCTAAATCCAAACGCAGCTATCTAACAGAACGGTTGTCAATGTGTGCACTCAACTTCCAGAGTTAAACCCGTGTGTGGATTCAGCAGTCTGCAGAGACTTTCTCTGCAGAGTCCCAAAACAGGCGTTTTCAGCCCATTACCGGCATATGGAAGAAACAGCAGTAAGCACAGGGAAATATCTGCTTCTAAATCCAAAACGCAGCTATCTACCAGAACGGTTGTCAATGTGTGCACTCAACTTCCAGAGTTAAACCCGTGTGTGGATTCAGCAGCCTGCAGAGACTTTCTCTGCAGAGTCCCAAAACAGGCGTTTTCAGCCCATTACCGGCATATGAAGAAACAGCAGTAAGCACAGGGAAATATCTGCTTGTAAATCCAAAACGCAGCTATCTAACAGAACGGTTGTCAATGTGTGCACTCAACATCCAGAGTTAAACCCGTGGGTGGATTCAGCAGTCTGCAGAGACTTTTTCTGCAGAGTCCCAAAACAGGCGTTTTCAGCCCATTACCGGCATATGGAAGAAACAGCAGTAAGCACAGGGAAATATCTGCTTCTAAATCCAAAACGCAGCTATCTAACAGAACGGTTGTCAATGTGTGCACTCAACTTCCAGAGTTAAACCCGTGTGTGGATTCAGCAGTCTGCAAACACTTTCTCTGCAGAGTCCCAAAACAGGCGTTTTCAGCCCATTACCGGCATATGGAAGAAACAGCAGTAAGCACAGGGAAATATCTGCTTCTAATCCAAAACGCAGCTATCTAACAGAACGGTTGTCAATGTGTGCACTCAACTTCCAGAGTTAAACCCGTGTGTGGATTCAGCAGCCTGCAGAGACTTTCTCTGCAGAGTCCCAAACAGGCGTTTTCAGCCCATTACCGGCATATGGAAGAAACAGCAGTAAGCACAGGGAAATATCTGCTTCTAAATCCAAAACGCAGCTATCTACCAGAACGGTTGTCAATGTGTGCACTCAACTTCCAGAGTTAAACCCGTGTGTGGATTCAGCAGCCTGCAGAGACTTTCTCTGCAGAGTCCCAAAACAGGCGTTTTCAGCCCATTACCGGCATATGGAAGAAACAGCAGTAAGCACAGGGAAATATCTGCTTCTAAATCCAAAACGCAGCTATCTAACAGAACGGTTGTCAATGTGTGCACTCAACTTCCAGAGTTAAACCCGTGTGTGGATTCAGCAGTCCTGCAGAGACTTTCTCTGCAGAGTCCCAAAACAGGCGTTTTCAGCCCAATACCGGCATATGGAAGAAACAGCAGTAAGCACAGGGAAATATCTGCTTCTAAATCCAAAACGCAGCTATCTAACAGAACGGTTGTCAATGTGTGCACTCAACTTCCAGAGTTAAACCCGTGTGTGGATTCAGCAGTCTGCAAACACTTTCTCTGCAGAGTCCCAAAACAGGCGTTTTCAGCCCATTACCGGCATATGGAAGAAACAGCAGTAAGCACAGGGAAATATCTGCTTCTAAATCCAAAACGCAGCTATCTAACAGAACGGTTGTCAATGTGTGCACTCAACTTCCAGAGTTAAACCCGTGTGTGGATTCAGCAGTCTGCAAACACTTTCTCTGCAGAGTCCCAAAACAGGCGTTTTCAGCCCATTACCGGCATATGGAAGAAGCAGCAGTAAGCACAGGGAAATATCTGCTTCTAAATCCAAAACGCAGCTATCTAACAGAACGGTTGTCAATGTGTGCACTCAACTTCCAGAGTTAAACCCGTGTGTGGATTCAGCAGTCTGCAGAGACTTTCTCTGCAGAGTCCCAAAACAGGCGTTTTCAGCCCATTACCGGCATATGGAAGAAACAGCAGTAAGCACAGGGAAATATCTGCTTCTAAATCCAAAACGCAGCTATCTAACAGAACGGTTGTCAATGTGTGCACTCAACTTCCAGAGTTAAACCCGTGTGTGGATTCAGCAGCCTGCAGAGACTTTCTCTGCAGAGTCCCAAAACAGGCGTTTTCAGCCCATTACCGGCATATGGAAGAAACAGCAGTAAGCACAGGGAAATATCTGCTTCTAAATCCAAAACGCAGCTATCTAACAGAACGGTTGTCAATGTGTGCACTCAACTTCCAGAGTTAAACCCGTGTGTGGATTCAGCAGTCTGCAGAGACTTTCTCTGCAGAGTCCCAAAACAGGCGTTTTCAGCCCATTACCGGCATATGGAAGAAACAGCAGTAAGCACAGGGAAATATCTGCTTCTAAATCCAAAACGCAGCTATCTAACAGAACGGTTGTCAATGTGTGCACTCAACTTCCAGAGTTAAACCCGTGTGTGGATTCAGCAGCCTGCAGAGACTTTCTCTGCAGAGTCCCAAAACAGGCGTTTTCAGCCCATTACCGGCATATGGAAGAAACAGCAGTAAGCACAGGGAAATATCTGCTTCTAAATCCAAAACGCAGCTATCTAACAGAACGGTTGTCAATGTGTGCACTCAACTTCCAGAGTTAAACCCGTGTGTGGATTCAGCAGTCTGCAAACACTTTCTCTGCAGAGTCCCAAAACAGGCGTTTTCAGCCCATTACCGGCATATGGAAGAAACAGCAGTAAGCACAGGGAAATATCTGCTTCTAAATCCAAAACGCAGCTATCTAACAGAACGGTTGTCAATGTGCGCACTCAACTTCCAGAGTTAAACCCGTGTGTGGATTCAGCAGTCTGCAGAGACTTTCTCTGCAGAGTCCCAAAACAGGCGTTTTCAGCCCCTTACCGGCATATGGAAGAAACAGCAGTAAGCACAGGGAAATATCTGCTTGTAAATCCAAAACGCAGCTATCTAACAGAACGGTTGTCAATGTGTGCACTCAACTTCCAGAGTTAAACCCGTGTGTGGATTCAGCAGTCTGCAGAGACTTTCTCTGCAGAGTCCCAAAACAGGCGTTTTCAGCCCATTACCGGCATATGGAAGAAACAGCAGTAAGCACAGGGAAATATCTGCTTCTAAATCCAAAACGCAGCTATCTAACAGAACGGTTGTCAATGTGTGCACTCAACTTCCAGAGTTAAACCCGTGTGTGGATTCAGCAGCCTGCAGAGACTTTCTCTGCAGAGTCCCAAAACAGGCGTTTTCAGCCCATTACCGGCATATGGAAGAAACAGCAGTAAGCACAGGGAAATATCTGCTTCTAAAACCAAAACGCAGCTATCTAACAGAACGGTTGTCAATGTGTGCACTCAACTTCCAGAGCTAAACCCGTGTGTGGATTCAGCAGTCTGCAAACACTTTCTCTGCAGAGTCCCAAAACAGGCGTTTTCAGCCCATTACCGGCATATGGAAGAAACAGCAGTAAGCACAGGGAAATATCTGCTTCTAAATCCAAAACGCAGCTATCTAACAGAACGGTTGTCAATGTGTGCACTCAACTTCCAGAGTTAAACCCGTGTGGATTCAGCAGTCTGCAGAGACTTTCTCTGCAGAGTCCCAAAACAGGCGTTTTCAGCCCATTACCGGCATATGGAAGAAACAGCAGTAAGCACAGGGAAATATCTGCTTCTAAATCCAAAACGCAGCTATCTAACAGAACGGTTGTCAATGTGTGCACTCAACTTCCAGAGTTAAACCCGTGTGTGGATTCAGCAGTCTGCAGAGACTTTCTCTGCAGAGTCCCAAAACAGGCGTTTTCAGCCCATTACCGGCATATGGAAGAAACAGCAGTAAGCACAGGGAAATATCTGCTTCTAAATCCAAAACGCAGCTATCTAACAGAACGGTTGTCAATGTGTGCACTCAACTTCCAGAGCTAAACCCGTGTTGTGGATTCAGCAGTCTGCAAACACTTTCTCTGCAGAGTCCCAAAACAGGCGTTTTCAGCCCATTACCGGCATATGAAGAAACAGCAGTAAGCACAGGGAAATATCTGCTTCTAAATCCAAAACGCAGCTATCTAACAGAACGGTTGTCAATGTGTGCACTCAACTTCCAGAGTTAAACCCGTGTGTGGATTCAGCAGTCTGCAGAGACTTTCTCTGCAGAGTCCCAAAACAGGCGTTTTCAGCCCATTACCGGCATATGGAAGAAACAGCAGTAAGCACAGGGAAATATCTGCTTCTAAATCCAAAACGCAGCTATCTAACAGAACGGTTGTCAATGTGTGCACTCAACTTCCAGAGTTAAACCCCGTGTGTGGATTCAGCAGTCTGCAAACACTTTCTCTGCAGAGTCCCAAAACAGGCGTTTTCAGCCCATTTACCGGCATATGGAAGAAACAGCAGTAAGCACAGGGAAATATCTGCTTCTAAATCCAAAACGCAGCTATCTAACAGAACGGTTGTCAATGTGTGCACTCAACTTCCAGAGTTAAACCCGTGTGTGGATTCAGCAGTCTGCAAA
Organism: Aotus nancymaae; assembly: GCF_030222135.1. Classification (NCBI taxonomy): domain Eukaryota; kingdom Metazoa; phylum Chordata; class Mammalia; order Primates; family Aotidae; genus Aotus; species Aotus nancymaae. The sequence goes on from NW_026989010.1 coordinate 41,981, forward strand.
CACTTTCTCTGTAGAGTCCCAAAACAGGCGTTTTCAGCCCATTACCGGCATATGGAAGAAACAGCAGTAAGCACAGGGAAATATCTGCTTCTAATCCAAAACGCAGCTATCTAACAGAACGGTTGTCAATGTGTGCACTCAACTTCCAGAGTTAAACCCGTGTGTGGATTCAGCAGCCTGCAGAGACTTTCTCTGCAGAGTCCCAAAACAGGCGTTTTCAGCCCATTACCGGCATATGGAAGAAGCAGCAGTAAGCACAGGGAAATATCTGCTTCTAAATCCAAAACGCAGCTATCTAACAGAACGGTTTTCAATGTGTGCACTCAACTTCCAGAGTTAAACCCGTGTGTGGATTCAGCAGTCTGCAGAGACTTTCTCTGCAGAGTCCCAAAACAGGCGTTTTCAGCCCATTACCGGCATATGGAAGAAACAGCAGTAAGCACAGGGAAATATCTGCTTCTAAATCCAAAACGCAGCTATCTAACAGAACGGTTGTCAATGTGTGCACTCAACTTCCAGAGTTAAACCCGTGTGTGGATTCAGCAGTCTGCAGAGACTTTCTCTGCAGAGTCCCAAAACAGGCGTTTTCAGCCCATTACCGGCATATGGAAGAAACAGCAGTAAGCACAGGGAAATATCTGCTTCTAAATCCAAAACGCAGCTATCTAACAGAACGGTTGTCAATGTGTGCACTCAACTTCCAGAGTTAAACCCGTGTGTGGATTCAGCAGTCTGCAGAGACTTTCTCTGCAGAGTCCCAAAACAGGCGTTTTCAGCCCATTACCGGCATATGGAAGAAACAGCAGTAAGCACAGGGAAATATCTGCTTCTAAATCCAAAACGCAGCTATCTAACAGAACGTTTGTCAATGTGTGCACTCAACTTCCAGAGTTAAACCCGTGTGTGGATTCAGCAGTCTGCAAACACTTTCTCTGCAGAGTCCCAAAACAGGCGTTTTCAGCCCATTACCGGCATATGGAAGAAACAGCAGTAAGCACAGGGAAATATCTGCTTCTAAATCCAAAACGCAGCTATCTACCAGAACGGTTGTCAATGTTGTGCACTCAACTTCCAGAGTTAAACCCGTGTGTGGATTCAGCAGCCTGCAGAGACTTTCTCTGCAGAGTCCCAAAACAGGCGTTTTCAGCCCATTACCGGCATATGGAAGAAACAGCAGTAAGCACAGGGAAATATCTGCTTCTAAATCCAAAACGCAGCTATCTAACAGAACGGTTGTCAATGTGTGCACTCAACTTCCAGAGTAAACCCGTGTGTGGATTCAGCAGTCTGCAGAGACTTTCTCTGCAGAGTCCCAAAACAGGCGTTTTCAGCCCAATACCGGCATATGGAAGAAACAGCAGTAAGCACAGGAAATATCTGCTTCTAAATCCAAAACGCAGCTATCTAACAGAACGGTTGTCAATGTGTGCACTCAACTTCCAGAGTTAAAACCCGTGTGTGGATTCAGCAGTCTGCAAACACTTTCTCTGCAGAGTCCCAAAACAGGCGTTTTCAGCCCATTACCGGCATATGGAAGAAACAGCAGTAAGCACAGGGAAATATCTGCTTCTAAATCCAAAACGCAGCTATCTAACAGAACGGTTGTCAATGTGTGCACTCAACTTCCAGAGTTAAACCCGTGTGTGGATTCAGCAGTCTGCAAACACTTTCTCTGCAGAGTCCCAAAACAGGCGTTTTCAGCCCATTACCGGCATATGGAAGAAACAGCAGTAAGCGTAGGGAAATATCTGCTTCTAAATCCAAAACGCAGCTATCTAACAGAACGGTTGTCAATGTGCGCACTCAACTTCCAGAGTTAAACCCGTGTGTGGATTCAGCAGTCTGCAGAGACTTTCTCTGCAGAGTCCCAAAACAGGCGTTTTCAGCCCATTACCGGCATATGGAAGAAACAGCAGTAAGCACAGGGAAATATTTGCTTCTAAATCCAAAACGCAGCTATCTAACAGAACGGTTGTCAATGTGTGCACTCAACTTCCAGAGTTAAACCCGTGTGTGGATTCAGCAGTCTGCAGAGACTTTCTCTGCAGAGTCCCAAAACAGGCGTTTTCAGCCCATTACCGGCATATGGAAGAAACAGCAGTAAGCACAGGGAAATATCTGCTTGTAAATCCAAAACGCAGCTATCTAACAGAACGGTTGTCAATGTGTGCACTCAACATCCAGAGTTAAACCCGTGTGTGGATTCAGCAGTCTGCAGAGACTTTCTCTGCAGAGTCCCAAAACAGGCGTTTTCAGCCCATTACCGGCATATGGAAGAAACAGCAGTAAGCACAGGGAAATATCTGCTTCTAAATCCAAAACGCAGCTATCTAACAGAACGGTTGTCAATGTGTGCACTCAACTTCCAGAGTTAAACCCGTGTGTGGATTCAGCAGTCTGCAAACACTTTCTCTGCAGAGTCCCAAAACAGGCGTTTTCAGCCCATTACCGGCATATGGAAGAAACAGCAGTAAGCACAGGGAAATATCTGCTTCTAAATCCAAAACGCAGCTATCTAACAGAACGGTTGTCAATGTGTGCACTCAACTTCCAGAGTTAAACCCGTGTGTGGATTCAGCAGTCTGCAGAGACTTTCTCTGCAGAGTCCCAAAACAGGCGTTTTCAGCCCATTACCGGCATATGGAAGAAACAGCAGTAAGCACAGGGAAATATCTGCTTCTAAATCCAAAACGCAGCTATCTACCAGAACGGTTGTCAATGTGTGCACTCAACTTCCAGAGTTAAACCCGTGTGTGGATTCAGCAGCCTGCAGAGACTTTCTCTGCAGAGTCCCAAAACAGGCGTTTTCAGCCCATTACCGGCATATGGAAGAAACAGCAGTAAGCACAGGGAAATATCTGCTTGTAAATCCAAAACGCAGCTATCTAACAGAACGGTTGTCAATGTGTGCACTCAACATCCAGAGTTAAACCCGTGTGTGGATTCAGCAGTCTGCAGAGACTTTCTCTGCAGAGTCCCAAAACAGGCGTTTTCAGCCCATTACCGGCATATGGAAGAAACAGCAGTAAGCACAGGGAAATATCTGCTTCTAAATCCAAAACGCAGCTATCTAACAGAACGGTTGTCAATGTGTGCACTCAACTTCCAGAGTTAAACCCGTGTGTGGATTCAGCAGTCTGCAGAGACTTTCTCTGCAGAGTCCCAAAACAGGCGTTTTCAGCCCATTACCGGCATATGGAAGAAACAGCAGTAAGCACAGGGAAATATCTGCTTGTAAATCCAAAACGCAGCTATCTAACAGAACGGTTGTCAATGTGTGCACTCAACATCCAGAGTTCAACCCGTGTGTGGATTCAGCAGTCTGCAGAGACTTTCTCTGCAGAGTCCCAAAACAGGCGTTTTCAGCCCATTACCGGCATATGGAAGAAACAGCAGTAAGCACAGGGAAATATCTGCTTCTAAATCCAAAACGCAGCTATCTAACAGAACGGTTGTCAATGTGTGCACTCAACTTCCAGAGTTAAACCCGTGTGTGGATTCAGCAGTCTGCAAACACTTTCTCTGCAGAGTCCCAAAACAGGCGTTTTCAGCCCATTACCGGCATATGGAAGAAACAGCAGTAAGCACAGGGAAATATCTGCTTCTAAATCCAAAACGCAGCTATCTAACAGAACGGTTGTCAATGTGTGCACTCAACTTCCAGAGTTAAACCCGTGTGTGGATTCAGCAGTCTGCAGAGACTTTCTCTGCAGAGTCCCAAAACAGGCGTTTTCAGCCCATTACCGGCATATGGAAGAAACAGCAGTAAGCACAGGGAAATATCTGCTTCTAAATCCAAAACGCAGCTATCTAACAGAACGGTTGTCAATGTGTGCACTCAACTTCCAGAGTTAAACCCGTGTGTGGATTCAGCAGTCTGCAAACACTTTCTCTGCAGAGTCCCAAAACAGGCGTTTTCAGCCCATTACCGGCATATGGAAGAAACAGCAGTAAGCGCAGGGAAATATCTGCTTCTAAATCCAAAACGCAGCTATCTAACAGAACGGTTGTCAATGTGCGCACTCAACTTCCAGAGTTAAACCCGTGTGTGGATTCAGCAGTCTGCAGAGACTTTCTCTGCAGAGTCCCAAAACAGGCGTTTTCAGCCCATTACCGGCATATGGAAGAAACAGCAGTAAGCACAGGGAAATATCTGCTTCTAAATCCAAAACGCAGCTATCTAACAGAACGGTTGTCAATGTGTGCACTCAACTTCCAGAGTTAAACCCGTGTGTGGATTCAGCAGTCTGCAAACACTTTCTCTGCAGAGTCCCAAAACAGGCGTTTTCAGCCCATTACCGGCATATGGAAGAAACAGCAGTAAGCACAGGGAAATATCTGCTTCTAAATCCAAAACGCAGCTATCTAACAGAACGGTTGTCAATGTGTGCACTCAACTTCCAGAGTTAAACCCGTGTGTGGATTCAGCAGTCTGCAAACACTTTCTCTGCAGAGTCCCAAAACAGGCGTTTTCAGCCCATTACCGGCATATGGAAGAAACAGCAGTAAGCACAGGGAAATATCTGCTTCTAAATCCAAAACGCAGCTATCTAACAGAACGGTTGTCAATGTGTGCACTCAACTTCCAGAGTTAAACCCGTGTGTGGATTCAGCAGCCTGCAGAGACTTTCTCTGCAGAGTCCCAAAACAGGCGTTTTCAGCCCATTACCGGCATATGGAAGAAGCAGCAGTAAGCACAGGGAAATATCTGCTTCTAAATCCAAAACGCAGCTATCTAACAGAACGGTTGTCAATGTGTGCACTCAACTTCCAGAGTTAAACCCGTGTGTGGATTCAGCAGTCTGCAGAGACTTTCTCTGCAGAGTCCCAAAACAGGCGTTTTCAGCCCATTACCGGCATATGGAAGAAACAGCAGTAAGCACAGGGAAATATCTGCTTCTAAATCCAAAACGCAGCTATCTAACAGAACGGTTGTCAATGTGTGCACTCAACTTCCAGAGTTAAACCCGTGTGTGGATTCAGCAGCCTGCAGAGACTTTCTCTGCAGAGTCCCAAAACAGGCGTTTTCAGCCCATTACCGGCATATGGAAGAAACAGCAGTAAGCACAGGGAAATATCTGCTTGTAAATCCAAAACGCAGCTATCTAACAGAACGGTTGTCAATGTGTGCACTCAACATCCAGAGTTAAACCCGTGTGTGGATTCAGCAGTCTGCAGAGACTTTCTCTGCAGAGTCCCAAAACAGGCGTTTTCAGCCCATTACCGGCATATGGAAGAAACAGCAGTAAGCACAGGGAAATATCTGCTTCTAAATCCAAAACGCAGCTATCTAACAGAACGGTTGTCAATGTGTGCACTCAACTTCCAGAGTTAAACCCGTGTGTGGATTCAGCAGTCTGCAGAGACTTTCTCTGCAGAGTCCCAAAACAGGCGTTTTCAGCCCATTACCGGCATATGGAAGAAACAGCAGTAAGCACAGGGAAATATCTGCTTCTAAATCCAAAACGCAGCTATCTACCAGAACGGTTGTCAATGTGTGCACTCAACTTCCAGAGTTAAACCCGTGTGTGGATTCAGCAGCCTGCAGAGACTTTCTCTGCAGAGTCCCAAAACAGGCGTTTTCAGCCCATTACCGGCATATGGAAGAAACAGCAGTAAGCACAGGGAAATATCTGCTTGTAAATCCAAAACGCAGCTATCTAACAGAACGGTTGTCAATGTGTGCACTCAACATCCAGAGTTAAACCCGTGTGTGGATTCAGCAGTCTGCAGAGACTTTCTCTGCAGAGTCCCAAAACAGGCGTTTTCAGCCCATTACCGGCATATGGAAGAAACAGCAGTAAGCACAGGGAAATATCTGCTTCTAAATCCAAAACGCAGCTATCTAACAGAACGGTTGTCAATGTGTGCACTCAACTTCCAGAGTTAAACCCGTGTGTGGATTCAGCAGTCTGCAAACACTTTCTCTGCAGAGTCCCAAAACAGGCGTTTTCAGCCCATTACCGGCATATGGAAGAAACAGCAGTAAGCACAGGGAAATATCTGCTTCTAAATCCAAAACGCAGCTATCTAACAGAACGGTTGTCAATGTGTGCACTCAACTTCCAGAGTTAAACCCGTGTGTGGATTCAGCAGCCTGCAGAGACTTTCTCTGCAGAGTCCCAAAACAGGCGTTTTCAGCCCATTACCGGCATATGGAAGAAACAGCAGTAAGCACAGGGAAATATCTGCTTCTAAATCCAAAACGCAGCTATCTACCAGAACGGTTGTCAATGTGTGCACTCAACTTCCAGAGTTAAACCCGTGTGTGGATTCAGCAGCCTGCAGAGACTTTCTCTGCAGAGTCCCAAAACAGGCGTTTTCAGCCCATTACCGGCATATGGAAGAAACAGCAGTAAGCACAGGGAAATATCTGCTTCTAAATCCAAAACGCAGCTATCTAACAGAACGGTTGTCAATGTGTGCACTCAACTTCCAGAGTTAAACCCGTGTGTGGATTCAGCAGTCTGCAGAGACTTTCTCTGCAGAGTCCCAAAACAGGCGTTTTCAGCCCAATACCGGCATATGGAAGAAACAGCAGTAAGCACAGGGAAATATCTGCTTCTAAATCCAAAACGCAGCTATCTAACAGAACGGTTGTCAATGTGTGCACTCAACTTCCAGAGTTAAACCCGTGTGTGGATTCAGCAGTCTGCAAACACTTTCTCTGCAGAGTCCCAAAACAGGCGTTTTCAGCCCATTACCGGCATATGGAAGAAACAGCAGTAAGCACAGGGAAATATCTGCTTCTAAATCCAAAACGCAGCTATCTAACAGAACGGTTGTCAATGTGTGCACTCAACTTCCAGAGTTAAACCCGTGTGTGGATTCAGCAGTCTGCAAACACTTTCTCTGCAGAGTCCCAAAACAGGCGTTTTCAGCCCATTACCGGCATATGGAAGAAGCAGCAGTAAGCACAGGGAAATATCTGCTTCTAAATCCAAAACGCAGCTATCTAACAGAACGGTTGTCAATGTGTGCACTCAACTTCCAGAGTTAAACCCGTGTGTGGATTCAGCAGTCTGCAGAGACTTTCTCTGCAGAGTCCCAAAACAGGCGTTTTCAGCCCATTACCGGCATATGGAAGAAACAGCAGTAAGCACAGGGAAATATCTGCTTCTAAATCCAAAACGCAGCTATCTAACAGAACGGTTGTCAATGTGTGCACTCAACTTCCAGAGTTAAACCCGTGTGTGGATTCAGCAGTCTGCAGAGACTTTCTCTGCAGAGTCCCAAAACAGGCGTTTTCAGCCCATTACCGGCATATGGAAGAAACAGCAGTAAGCACAGGGAAATATCTGCTTGTAAATCCAAAACGCAGCTATCTAACAGAACGGTTGTCAATGTGTGCACTCAACTTCCAGAGTTAAACCCGTGTGTGGATTCAGCAGTCTGCAGAGACTTTCTCTGCAGAGTCCCAAAACAGGCGTTTTCAGCCCATTACCGGCATATGGAAGAAACAGCAGTAAGCACAGGGAAATATCTGCTTCTAAATCCAAAACGCAGCTATCTAACAGAACGGTTGTCAATGTGTGCACTCAACTTCCAGAGTTAAACCCGTGTGTGGATTCAGCAGCCTGCAGAGACTTTCTCTGCAGAGTCCCAAAACAGGCGTTTTCAGCCCATTACCGGCATATGGAAGAAACAGCAGTAAGCACAGGGAAATATCTGCTTCTAAAACCAAAACGCAGCTATCTAACAGAACGGTTGTCAATGTGTGCACTCAACTTCCAGAGCTAAACCCGTGTGTGGATTCAGAAGTCTGCAAACACTTTCTCTGCAGAGTCCCAAAACAGGCGTTTTCAGCCCATTACCGGCATATGGAAGAAACAGCAGTAAGCACAGGGAAATATCTGCTTCTAAATCCAAAACGCAGCTATCTAACAGAACGGTTGTCAATGTGTGCACTCAACTTCCAGAGTTAAACCCGTGTGGATTCAGCAGTCTGCAGAGACTTTCTCTGCAGAGTCCCAAAACAGGCGTTTTCAGCCCATTACCGGCATATGGAAGAAACAGCAGTAAGCACAGGGAAATATCTGCTTCTAAATCCAAAACGCAGCTATCTAACAGAACGGTTGTCAATGTGTGCACTCAACTTCCAGAGTTAAACCCGTGTGTGGATTCAGCAGTCTGCAGAGACTTTCTCTGCAGAGTCCCAAAACAGGCGTTTTCAGCCCATTACCGGCATATGGAAGAAACAGCAGTAAGCACAGGGAAATATCTGCTTCTAAATCCAAAACGCAGCTATCTAACAGAACGGTTGTCAATGTGTGCACTCAACTTCCAGAGCTAAACCCGTGTGTGGATTCAGCAGTCTGCAAACACTTTCTCTGCAGAGTCCCAAAACAGGCGTTTTCAGCCCATTACCGGCATATGGAAGAAACAGCAGTAAGCACAGGGAAATATCTGCTTCTAAATCCAAAACGCAGCTATCTAACAGAACGGTTGTCAATGTGTGCACTCAACTTCCAGAGTTAAACCCGTGTGTGGATTCAGCAGTCTGCAGAGACTTTCTCTGCAGAGTCCCAAAACAGGCGTTTTCAGCCCATTACCGGCATATGGAAGAAACAGCAGTAAGCACAGGGAAATATCTGCTTCTAAATCCAAAACGCAGCTATCTAACAGAACGGTTGTCAATGTGTGCACTCAACTTCCAGAGTTAAACCCGTGTGTGGATTCAGCAGTCTGCAAACACTTTCTCTGCAGAGTCCCAAAACAGGCGTTTTCAGCCCATTACCGGCATATGGAAGAAACAGCAGTAAGCACAGGGAAATATCTGCTTCTAAATCCAAAACGCAGCTATCTAACAGAACGGTTGTCAATGTGTGCACTCAACTTCCAGAGTTAAACCCGTGTGTGGATTCAGCAGTCTGCAAACACTTTCTCTGCAGAGTCCCAAAACAGGCGTTTTCAGCCCATTACCGGCATATGGAAGAAACAGCAGTAAGCACAGGGAAATATCTGCTTCTAAATCCAAAACGCAGCTATCTAACAGAACGGTTGTCAATGTGTGCACTCAACTTCCAGAGTTAAACCCGTGTGTGGATTCAGCAGCCTGCAGAGACTTTCTCTGCAGAGTCCCAAAACAGGCGTTTTCAGCCCATTACCGGCATATGGAAGAAGCAGCAGTAAGCACAGGGAAATATCTGCTTCTAAATCCAAAACGCAGCTATCTAACAGAACGGTTTTCAATGTGTGCACTCAACTTCCAGAGTTAAACCCGTGTGTGGATTCAGCAGTCTGCAGAGACTTTCTCTGCAGAGTCCCAAAACAGGCGTTTTCAGCCCATTACCGGCATATGGAAGAAACAGCAGTAAGCACAGGGAAATATCTGCTTCTAAATCCAAAACGCAGCTATCTAACAGAACGGTTGTCAATGTGTGCACTCAACTTCCAGAGTTAAACCCGTGTGTGGATTCAGCAGTCTGCAAACACTTTCTCTGCAGAGTCCCAAAACAGGCGTTTTCAGCCCATTACCGGCATATGGAAGAAACAGCAGTAAGCACAGGGAAATATCTGCTTCTAAATCCAAAACGCAGCTATCTAACAGAACGGTTGTCAATGTGTGCACTCAACTTCCAGAGTTAAACCCGTGTGTGGATTCAGCAGTCTGCAGAGACTTTCTCTGCAGAGTCCCAAAACAGGCGTTTTCAGCCCATTACCGGCATATGGAAGAAACAGCAGTAAGCACAGGGAAATATCTGCTTCTAAATCCAAAACGCAGCTATCTAACAGAACGGTTGTCAATGTGTGCACTCAACTTCCAGAGTTAAACCCGTGTGTGGATTCAGCAGTCTGCAAACACTTTCTCTGCAGAGTCCCAAAACAGGCGTTTTCAGCCCATTACCGGCATATGGAAGAAACAGCAGTAAGCACAGGGAAATATCTGCTTCTAAATCCAAAACGCAGCTATCTAACAGAACGGTTGTCAATGTGTGCACTCAACTTCCAGAGTTAAACCCGTGTGTGGATTCAGCAGTCTGCAAACACTTTCTCTGCAGAGTCCCAAAACAGGCGTTTTCAGCCCATTACCGGCATATGGAAGAAACAGCAGTAAGCACAGGGAAATATCTGCTTCTAAATCCAAAACGCAGCTATCTAACAGAACGGTTGTCAATGTGTGCACTCAACTTCCAGAGTTAAACCCGTGTGTGGATTCAGCAGCCTGCAGAGACTTTCTCTGCAGAGTCCCAAAACAGGCGTTTTCAGCCCATTACCGGCATATGGAAGAAGCAGCAGTAAGCACAGGGAAATATCTGCTTCTAAATCCAAAACGCAGCTATCTAACAACGGTTGTCAATGTGTGCACTCAACTTCCAGAGTTAAACCCGTGTGTGGATTCAGCAGTCTGCAGAGACTTTCTCTGCAGAGTCCCAAAACAGGCGTTTTCAGCCCATTACCGGCATATGGAAGAAACAGCAGTAAGCACAGGGAAATATCTGCTTCTAAATCCAAAACGCAGCTATCTAACAGAACGGTTGTCAATGTGTGCACTCAACTTCCAGAGTTAAACCCGTGTGTGGATTCAGCAGTCTGCAAACACTTTCTCTGCAGAGTCCCAAAACAGGCGTTTTCAGCCCATTACCGGCATATGGAAGAAACAGCAGTAAGCGCAGGGAAATATCTGCTTCTAAATCCAAAACGCAGCTATCTAACAGAACGGTTGTCAATGTGCGCACTCAACTTCCAGAGTTAAACCCGTGTGTGGATTCAGCAGTCTGCAGAGACTTTCTCTGCAGAGTCCCAAAACAGGCGTTTTCAGCCCATTACCGGCATATGGAAGAAACAGCAGTAAGCACAGGGAAATATTTGCTTCTAAATCCAAAACGCAGCTATCTAACAGAACGGTTGTCAATGTGTGCACTCAACTTCCAGAGTTAAACCCGTGTGTGGATTCAGCAGTCTGCAGAGACTTTCTCTGCAGAGTCCCAAAACAGGCGTTTTCAGCCCATTACCGGCATATGGAAGAAACAGCAGTAAGCACAGGGAAATATCTGCTTGTAAATCCAAAACGCAGCTATCTAACAGAACGGTTGTCAATGTGTGCACTCAACATCCAGAGTTAAACCCGTGTGTGGATTCAGCAGTCTGCAGAGACTTTCTCTGCAGAGTCCCAAAACAGGCGTTTTCAGCCCATTACCGGCATATGGAAGAAACAGCAGTAAGCACAGGGAAATATCTGCTTCTAAATCCAAAACGCAGCTATCTAACAGAACGGTTGTCAATGTGTGCACTCAACTTCCAGAGTTAAACCCGTGTGTGGATTCAGCAGTCTGCAAACACTTTCTCTGCAGAGTCCCAAAACAGGCGTTTTCAGCCCATTACCGGCATATGGAAGAAACAGCAGTAAGCACAGGGAAATATCTGCTTCTAAATCCAAAACGCAGCTATCTAACAGAACGGTTGTCAATGTGTGCACTCAACTTCCAGAGTTAAACCCGTGTGTGGATTCAGCAGTCTGCAGAGACTTTCTCTGCAGAGTCCCAAAACAGGCGTTTTCAGCCCATTACCGGCATATGGAAGAAACAGCAGTAAGCACAGGGAAATATCTGCTTCTAAATCCAAAACGCAGCTATCTACCAGAACGGTTGTCAATGTGTGCACTCAACTTCCAGAGTTAAACCCGTGTGTGGATTCAGCAGCCTGCAGAGACTTTCTCTGCAGAGTCCCAAAACAGGCGTTTTCAGCCCATTACCGGCATATGGAAGAAACAGCAGTAAGCACAGGGAAATATCTGCTTGTAAATCCAAAACGCAGCTATCTAACAGAACGGTTGTCAATGTGTGCACTCAACATCCAGAGTTAAACCCGTGTGTGGATTCAGCAGTCTGCAGAGACTTTCTCTGCAGAGTCCCAAAACAGGCGTTTTCAGCCCATTACCGGCATATGGAAGAAACAGCAGTAAGCACAGGGAAATATCTGCTTCTAAATCCAAAACGCAGCTATCTAACAGAACGGTTGTCAATGTGTGCACTCAACTTCCAGAGTTAAACCCGTGTGTGGATTCAGCAGTCTGCAGAGACTTTCTCTGCAGAGTCCCAAAACAGGCGTTTTCAGCCCATTACCGGCATATGGAAGAAACAGCAGTAAGCACAGGGAAATATCTGCTTGTAAATCCAAAACGCAGCTATCTAACAGAACGGTTGTCAATGTGTGCACTCAACATCCAGAGTTCAACCCGTGTGTGGATTCAGCAGTCTGCAGAGACTTTCTCTGCAGAGTCCCAAAACAGGCGTTTTCAGCCCATTACCGGCATATGGAAGAAACAGCAGTAAGCACAGGGAAATATCTGCTTCTAAATCCAAAACGCAGCTATCTAACAGAACGGTTGTCAATGTGTGCACTCAACTTCCAGAGTTAAACCCGTGTGTGGATTCAGCAGTCTGCAAACACTTTCTCTGCAGAGTCCCAAAACAGGCGTTTTCAGCCCATTACCGGCATATGGAAGAAACAGCAGTAAGCACAGGGAAATATCTGCTTCTAAATCCAAAACGCAGCTATCTAACAGAACGGTTGTCAATGTGTGCACTCAACTTCCAGAGTTAAACCCGTGTGTGGATTCAGCAGTCTGCAGAGACTTTCTCTGCAGAGTCCCAAAACAGGCGTTTTCAGCCCATTACCGGCATATGGAAGAAACAGCAGTAAGCACAGGGAAATATCTGCTTCTAAATCCAAAACGCAGCTATCTAACAGAACGGTTGTCAATGTGTGCACTCAACTTCCAGAGTTAAACCCGTGTGTGGATTCAGCAGTCTGCAAACACTTTCTCTGCAGAGTCCCAAAACAGGCGTTTTCAGCCCATTACCGGCATATGGAAGAAACAGCAGTAAGCGCAGGGAAATATCTGCTTCTAAATCCAAAACGCAGCTATCTAACAGAACGGTTGTCAATGTGCGCACTCAACTTCCAGAGTTAAACCCGTGTGTGGATTCAGCAGTCTGCAGAGACTTTCTCTGCAGAGTCCCAAAACAGGCGTTTTCAGCCCATTACCGGCATATGGAAGAAACAGCAGTAAGCACAGGGAAATATCTGCTTCTAAATCCAAAACGCAGCTATCTAACAGAACGGTTGTCAATGTGTGCACTCAACTTCCAGAGTTAAACCCGTGTGTGGATTCAGCAGTCTGCAAACACTTTCTCTGCAGAGTCCCAAAACAGGCGTTTTCAGCCCATTACCGGCATATGGAAGAAACAGCAGTAAGCACAGGGAAATATCTGCTTCTAAATCCAAAACGCAGCTATCTAACAGAACGGTTGTCAATGTGTGCACTCAACTTCCAGAGTTAAACCCGTGTGTGGATTCAGCAGTCTGCAAACACTTTCTCTGCAGAGTCCCAAAACAGGCGTTTTCAGCCCATTACCGGCATATGGAAGAAACAGCAGTAAGCACAGGGAAATATCTGCTTCTAAATCCAAAACGCAGCTATCTAACAGAACGGTTGTCAATGTGTGCACTCAACTTCCAGAGTTAAACCCGTGTGTGGATTCAGCAGCCTGCAGAGACTTTCTCTGCAGAGTCCCAAAACAGGCGTTTTCAGCCCATTACCGGCATATGGAAGAAGCAGCAGTAAGCACAGGGAAATATCTGCTTCTAAATCCAAAACGCAGCTATCTAACAGAACGGTTGTCAATGTGTGCACTCAACTTCCAGAGTTAAACCCGTGTGTGGATTCAGCAGTCTGCAGAGACTTTCTCTGCAGAGTCCCAAAACAGGCGTTTTCAGCCCATTACCGGCATATGGAAGAAACAGCAGTAAGCACAGGGAAATATCTGCTTCTAAATCCAAAACGCAGCTATCTAACAGAACGGTTGTCAATGTGTGCACTCAACTTCCAGAGTTAAACCCGTGTGTGGATTCAGCAGTCTGCAAACACTTTCTCTGCAGAGTCCCAAAACAGGCGTTTTCAGCCCATTACCGGCATATGGAAGAAACAGCAGTAAGCGCAGGGAAATATCTGCTTCTAAATCCAAAACGCAGCTATCTAACAGAACGGTTGTCAATGTGCGCACTCAACTTCCAGAGTTAAACCCGTGTGTGGATTCAGCAGTCTGCAGAGACTTTCTCTGCAGAGTCCCAAAACAGGCGTTTTCAGCCCATTACCGGCATATGGAAGAAACAGCAGTAAGCACAGGGAAATATTTGCTTCTAAATCCAAAACGCAGCTATCTAACAGAACGGTTGTCAATGTGTGCACTCAACTTCCAGAGTTAAACCCGTGTGTGGATTCAGCAGTCTGCAGAGACTTTCTCTGCAGAGTCCCAAAACAGGCGTTTTCAGCCCATTACCGGCATATGGAAGAAACAGCAGTAAGCACAGGGAAATATCTGCTTGTAAATCCGAAACGCAGCTATCTAACAGAACGGTTGTCAATGTGTGCACTCAACATCCAGAGTTAAACCCGTGTGTGGATTCAGCAGTCTGCAGAGACTTTCTCTGCAGAGTCCCAAAACAGGCGTTTTCAGCCCATTACCGGCATATGGAAGAAACAGCAGTAAGCACAGGGAAATATCTGCTTCTAAATCCAAAACGCAGCTATCTAACAGAACGGTTGTCAATGTGTGCACTCAACTTCCAGAGTTAAACCCGTGTGTGGATTCAGCAGTCTGCAAACACTTTCTCTGCAGAGTCCCAAAACAGGCGTTTTCAGCCCATTACCGGCATATGGAAGAAACAGCAGTAAGCACAGGGAAATATCTGCTTCTAAATCCAAAACGCAGCTATCTAACAGAACGGTTGTCAATGTGTGCACTCAACTTCCAGAGTTAAACCCGTGTGTGGATTCAGCAGTCTGCAGAGACTTTCTCTGCAGAGTCCCAAAACAGGCGTTTTCAGCCCATTACCCGCATATGGAAGAAACAGCAGTAAGCACAGGGAAATATCTGCTTCTAAATCCAAAACGCAGCTATCTAACAGAACGGTTGTCAATGTGTGCACTCAACTTCCAGAGTTAAACCCGTGTGTGGATTCAGCAGCCTGCAGAGACTTTCTCTGCAGAGTCCCAAAACAGGCGTTTTCAGCCCATTACCGGCATATGGAAGAAACAGCAGTAAGCACAGGGAAATATCTGCTTGTAAATCCAAAACGCAGCTATCTAACAGAACGGTTGTCAATGTGTGCACTCAACATCCAGAGTTAAACCCGTGTGTGGATTCAGCAGTCTGCAGAGACTTTCTCTGCAGAGTCCCAAAACAGGCGTTTTCAGCCCATTACCGGCATATGGAAGAAACAGCAGTAAGCACAGGGAAATATCTGCTTCTAAATCCAAAACGCAGCTATCTAACAGAACGGTTGTCAATGTGTGCACTCAACTTCCAGAGTTAAACCCGTGTGTGGATTCAGCAGTCTGCAAACACTTTCTCTGCAGAGTCCCAAAACAGGCGTTTTCAGCCCATTACCGGCATATGGAAGAAACAGCAGTAAGCACAGGGAAATATCTGCTTCTAAATCCAAAACGCAGCTATCTAACAGAACGGTTGTCAATGTGTGCACTCAACTTCCAGAGTTAAACCCGTGTGTGGATTCAGCAGTCTGCAGAGACTTTCTCTGCAGAGTCCCAAAACAGGCGTTTTCAGCCCATTACCGGCATATGGAAGAAACAGCAGTAAGCACAGGGAAATATCTGCTTGTAAATCCAAAACGCAGCTATCTAACAGAACGGTTGTCAATGTGTGCACTCAACATCCAGAGTTAAACCCGTGTGTGGATTCAGCAGTCTGCAGAGACTTTCTCTGCAGAGTCCCAAAACAGGCGTTTTCAGCCCATTACCGGCATATGGAAGAAACAGCAGTAAGCACAGGGAAATATCTGCTTCTAAATCCAAAACGCAGCTATCTAACAGAACGGTTGTCAATGTGTGCACTCAACTTCCAGAGTTAAACCCGTGTGTGGATTCAGCAGCCTGCAGAGACTTTCTCTGCAGAGTCCCAAAACAGGCGTTTTCAGCCCATTACCGGCATATGGAAGAAACAGCAGTAAGCACAGGGAAATATCTGCTTCTAAATCCAAAACGCAGCTATCTAACAGAACGGTTGTCAATGTGTGCACTCAACTTCCAGAGTTAAACCCGTGTGTGGATTCAGCAGCCTGCAGAGACTTTCTCTGCAGAGTCCCAAAACAGGCGTTTTCAGCCCATTACCGGCATATGGAAGAAACAGCAGTAAGCACAGGGAAATATCTGCTTCTAAATCCAAAACGCAGCTATCTACCAGAACGGTTGTCAATGTGTGCACTCAACTTCCAGAGTTAAACCCGTGTGTGGATTCAGCAGCCTGCAGAGACTTTCTCTGCAGAGTCCCAAAACAGGCGTTTTCAGCCCATTACCGGCATATGGAAGAAACAGCAGTAAGCACAGGGAAATATCTGCTTCTAAATCCAAAACGCAGCTATCTAACAGAACGGTTGTCAATGTGTGCACTCAACTTCCAGAGTTAAACCCGTGTGTGGATTCAGCAGTCTGCAGAGACTTTCTCTGCAGAGTCCCAAAACAGGCGTTTTCAGCCCAATACCGGCATATGGAAGAAACAGCAGTAAGCACAGGGAAATATCTGCTTCTAAATCCAAAACGCAGCTATCTAACAGAACGGTTGTCAATGTGTGCACTCAACTTCCAGAGTTAAACCCGTGTGTGGATTCAGCAGTCTGCAAACACTTTCTCTGCAGAGTCCCAAAACAGGCGTTTTCAGCCCATTACCGGCATATGGAAGAAACAGCAGTAAGCACAGGGAAATATCTGCTTCTAAATCCAAAACGCAGCTATCTAACAGAACGGTTGTCAATGTGTGCACTCAACTTCCAGAGTTAAACCCGTGTGTGGATTCAGCAGTCTGCAAACACTTTCTCTGCAGAGTCCCAAAACAGGCGTTTTCAGCCCATTACCGGCATATGGAAGAAACAGCAGTAAGCGCAGGGAAATATCTGCTTCTAAATCCAAAACGCAGCTATCTAAC
The DNA here is from genome assembly GCF_030222135.1 of Aotus nancymaae. Lineage (NCBI taxonomy): Eukaryota > Metazoa > Chordata > Mammalia > Primates > Aotidae > Aotus > Aotus nancymaae. The sequence continues at coordinate 58,927 of NW_026989010.1, forward strand.
AGAACGGTTGTCAATGTGCGCACTCAACTTCCAGAGTTAAACCCGTGTGTGGATTCAGCAGTCTGCAGAGACTTTCTCTGCAGAGTCCCAAAACAGGCGTTTTCAGCCCATTACCGGCATATGGAAGAAACAGCAGTAAGCACAGGGAAATATCTGCTTCTAAATCCAAAACGCAGCTATCTAACAGAACGGTTGTCAATGTGTGCACTCAACTTCCAGAGTTAAACCCGTGTGTGGATTCAGCAGTCTGCAAACACTTTCTCTGCAGAGTCCCAAAACAGGCGTTTTCAGCCCATTACCGGCATATGGAAGAAACAGCAGTAAGCACAGGGAAATATCTGCTTCTAAATCCAAAACGCAGCTATCTAACAGAACGGTTGTCAATGTGTGCACTCAACTTCCAGAGTTAAACCCGTGTGTGGATTCAGCAGTCTGCAAACACTTTCTCTGCAGAGTCCCAAAACAGGCGTTTTCAGCCCATTACCGGCATATGGAAGAAACAGCAGTAAGCACAGGGAAATATCTGCTTCTAAATCCAAAACGCAGCTATCTAACAGAACGGTTGTCAATGTGTGCACTCAACTTCCAGAGTTAAACCCGTGTGTGGATTCAGCAGCCTGCAGAGACTTTCTCTGCAGAGTCCCAAAACAGGCGTTTTCAGCCCATTACCGGCATATGGAAGAAGCAGCAGTAAGCACAGGGAAATATCTGCTTCTAAATCCAAAACGCAGCTATCTAACAGAACGGTTGTCAATGTGTGCACTCAACTTCCAGAGTTAAACCCGTGTGTGGATTCAGCAGTCTGCAGAGACTTTCTCTGCAGAGTCCCAAAACAGGCGTTTTCAGCCCATTACCGGCATATGGAAGAAACAGCAGTAAGCACAGGGAAATATCTGCTTCTAAATCCAAAACGCAGCTATCTAACAGAACGGTTGTCAATGTGTGCACTCAACTTCCAGAGTTAAACCCGTGTGTGGATTCAGCAGTCTGCAAACACTTTCTCTGCAGAGTCCCAAAACAGGCGTTTTCAGCCCATTACCGGCATATGGAAGAAACAGCAGTAAGCGCAGGGAAATATCTGCTTCTAAATCCAAAACGCAGCTATCTAACAGAACGGTTGTCAATGTGCGCACTCAACTTCCAGAGTTAAACCCGTGTGTGGATTCAGCAGTCTGCAGAGACTTTCTCTGCAGAGTCCCAAAACAGGCGTTTTCAGCCCATTACCGGCATATGGAAGAAACAGCAGTAAGCACAGGGAAATATTTGCTTCTAAATCCAAAACGCAGCTATCTAACAGAACGGTTGTCAATGTGTGCACTCAACTTCCAGAGTTAAACCCGTGTGTGGATTCAGCAGTCTGCAGAGACTTTCTCTGCAGAGTCCCAAAACAGGCGTTTTCAGCCCATTACCGGCATATGGAAGAAACAGCAGTAAGCACAGGGAAATATCTGCTTGTAAATCCAAAACGCAGCTATCTAACAGAACGGTTGTCAATGTGTGCACTCAACATCCAGAGTTAAACCCGTGTGTGGATTCAGCAGTCTGCAGAGACTTTCTCTGCAGAGTCCCAAAACAGGCGTTTTCAGCCCATTACCGGCATATGGAAGAAACAGCAGTAAGCAAAGGGAAATATCTGCTTCTAAATCCAAAACGCAGCTATCTAACAGAACGGTTGTCAATGTGTGCACTCAACTTCCAGAGTTAAACCCGTGTGTGGATTCAGCAGTCTGCAAACACTTTCTCTGCAGAGTCCCAAAACAGGCGTTTTCAGCCCATTACCGGCATATGGAAGAAACAGCAGTAAGCACAGGGAAATATCTGCTTCTAAATCCAAAACGCAGCTATCTAACAGAACGGTTGTCAATGTGTGCACTCAACTTCCAGAGTTAAACCCGTGTGTGGATTCAGCAGTCTGCAGAGACTTTCTCTGCAGAGTCCCAAAACAGGCGTTTTCAGCCCATTACCCGCATATGGAAGAAACAGCAGTAAGCACAGGGAAATATCTGCTTCTAAATCCAAAACGCAGCTATCTAACAGAACGGTTGTCAATGTGTGCACTCAACTTCCAGAGTTAAACCCGTGTGTGGATTCAGCAGCCTGCAGAGACTTTCTCTGCAGAGTCCCAAAACAGGCGTTTTCAGCCCATTACCGGCATATGGAAGAAACAGCAGTAAGCACAGGGAAATATCTGCTTGTAAATCCAAAACGCAGCTATCTAACAGAACGGTTGTCAATGTGTGCACTCAACATCCAGAGTTAAACCCGTGTGTGGATTCAGCAGTCTGCAGAGACTTTCTCTGCAGAGTCCCAAAACAGGCGTTTTCAGCCCATTACCGGCATATGGAAGAAACAGCAGTAAGCACAGGGAAATATCTGCTTCTAAATCCAAAACGCAGCTATCTAACAGAACGGTTGTCAATGTGTGCACTCAACTTCCAGAGTTAAACCCGTGTGTGGATTCAGCAGTCTGCAAACACTTTCTCTGCAGAGTCCCAAAACAGGCGTTTTCAGCCCATTACCGGCATATGGAAGAAACAGCAGTAAGCACAGGGAAATATCTGCTTCTAAATCCAAAACGCAGCTATCTAACAGAACGGTTGTCAATGTGTGCACTCAACTTCCAGAGTTAAACCCGTGTGTGGATTCAGCAGTCTGCAGAGACTTTCTCTGCAGAGTCCCAAAACAGGCGTTTTCAGCCCATTACCGGCATATGGAAGAAACAGCAGTAAGCACAGGGAAATATCTGCTTGTAAATCCAAAACGCAGCTATCTAACAGAACGGTTGTCAATGTGTGCACTCAACATCCAGAGTTAAACCCGTGTGTGGATTCAGCAGTCTGCAGAGACTTTCTCTGCAGAGTCCCAAAACAGGCGTTTTCAGCCCATTACCGGCATATGGAAGAAACAGCAGTAAGCACAGGGAAATATCTGCTTCTAAATCCAAAACGCAGCTATCTAACAGAACGGTTGTCAATGTGTGCACTCAACTTCCAGAGTTAAACCCGTGTGTGGATTCAGCAGTCTGCAAACACTTTCTCTGCAGAGTCACAAAACAGGCGTTTTCAGCCCATTACCGGCATATGGAAGAAACAGCAGTAAGCACAGGGAAATATCTGCTTCTAAATCCAAAACGCAGCTATCTAACAGAACGGTTGTCAATGTGTGCACTCAACTTCCAGAGTTAAACCCGTGTGTGGATTCAGCAGTCTGCAGAGACTTTCTCTGCAGAGTCCCAAAACAGGCGTTTTCAGCCCATTACCGGCATATGGAAGAAACAGCAGTAAGCACAGGGAAATATCTGCTTCTAAATCCAAAACGCAGCTATCTACCAGAACGGTTGTCAATGTGTGCACTCAACTTCCAGAGTTAAACCCGTGTGTGGATTCAGCAGTCTGCAGAGACTTTCTCTGCAGAGTCCCAAAACAGGCGTTTTCAGCCCATTACCGGCATATGGAAGAAACAGCAGTAAGCACAGGGAAATATCTGCTTGTAAATCCAAAACGCAGCTATCTAACAGAACGGTTGTCAATGTGTGCACTCAACATCCAGAGTTAAACCCGTGTGTGGATTCAGCAGTCTGCAGAGACTTTCTCTGCAGAGTCCCAAAACAGGCGTTTTCAGCCCATTACCGGCATATGGAAGAAACAGCAGTAAGCACAGGGAAATATCTGCTTCTAAATCCAAAACGCAGCTATCTAACAGAACGGTTGTCAATGTGTGCACTCAACTTCCAGAGTTAAACCCGTGTGTGGATTCAGCAGCCTGCAGAGACTTTCTCTGCAGAGTCCCAAAACAGGCGTTTTCAGCCCATTACCGGCATATGGAAGAAACAGCAGTAAGCACAGGGAAATATCTGCTTCTAAATCCAAAACGCAGCTATCTAACAGAACGGTTGTCAATGTGTGCACTCAACTTCCAGAGTTAAACCCGTGTGTGGATTCAGCAGCCTGCAGAGACTTTCTCTGCAGAGTCCCAAAACAGGCGTTTTCAGCCCATTACCGGCATATGGAAGAAACAGCAGTAAGCACAGGGAAATATCTGCTTCTAAATCCAAAACGCAGCTATCTACCAGAACGGTTGTCAATGTGTGCACTCAACTTCCAGAGTTAAACCCGTGTGTGGATTCAGCAGCCTGCAGAGACTTTCTCTGCAGAGTCCCAAAACAGGCGTTTTCAGCCCATTACCGGCATATGGAAGAAACAGCAGTAAGCACAGGGAAATATCTGCTTCTAAATCCAAAACGCAGCTATCTAACAGAACGGTTGTCAATGTGTGCACTCAACTTCCAGAGTTAAACCCGTGTGTGGATTCAGCAGTCTGCAGAGACTTTCTCTGCAGAGTCCCAAAACAGGCGTTTTCAGCCCAATACCGGCATATGGAAGAAACAGCAGTAAGCACAGGGAAATATCTGCTTCTAAATCCAAAACGCAGCTATCTAACAGAACGGTTGTCAATGTGTGCACTCAACTTCCAGAGTTAAACCCGTGTGTGGATTCAGCAGTCTGCAAACACTTTCTCTGCAGAGTCCCAAAACAGGCGTTTTCAGCCCATTACCGGCATATGGAAGAAACAGCAGTAAGCACAGGGAAATATCTGCTTCTAAATCCAAAACGCAGCTATCTAACAGAACGGTTGTCAATGTGTGCACTCAACTTCCAGAGTTAAACCCGTGTGTGGATTCAGCAGTCTGCAAACACTTTCTCTGCAGAGTCCCAAAACAGGCGTTTTCAGCCCATTACCGGCATATGGAAGAAGCAGCAGTAAGCACAGGGAAATATCTGCTTCTAAATCCAAAACGCAGCTATCTAACAGAACGGTTGTCAATGTGTGCACTCAACTTCCAGAGTTAAACCCGTGTGTGGATTCAGCAGTCTGCAGAGACTTTCTCTGCAGAGTCCCAAAACAGGCGTTTTCAGCCCATTACCGGCATATGGAAGAAACAGCAGTAAGCACAGGGAAATATCTGCTTCTAAATCCAAAACGCAGCTATCTACCAGAACGGTTGTCAATGTGTGCACTCAACTTCCAGAGTTAAACCCGTGTGTGGATTCAGCAGCCTGCAGAGACTTTCTCTGCAGAGTCCCAAAACAGGCGTTTTCAGCCCATTACCGGCATATGGAAGAAACAGCAGTAAGCACAGGGAAATATCTGCTTCTAAATCCAAAACGCAGCTATCTAACAGAACGGTTGTCAATGTGTGCACTCAACTTCCAGAGTTAAACCCGTGTGTGGATTCAGCAGTCTGCAAACACTTTCTCTGCAGAGTCCCAAAACAGGCGTTTTCAGCCCATTACCGGCATATGGAAGAAACAGCAGTAAGCACAGGGAAATATCTGCTTCTAAATCCAAAACGCAGCTATCTAACAGAACGGTTGTCAATGTGCGCTCTCAACTTCCAGAGTTAAACCCGTGTGTGGATTCAGCAGTCTGCAGAGACTTTCTCTGCAGAGTCCCAAAACAGGCGTTTTCAGCCCATTACCGGCATATGGAAGAAACAGCAGTAAGCACAGGGAAATATCTGCTTCTAAATCCAAAACGCAGCTATCTAACAGAACGGTTGTCAATGTGTGCACTCAACTTCCAGAGTTAAACCCGTGTGTGGATTCAGCAGTCTGCAGAGACTTTCTCTGCAGAGTCCCAAAACAGGCGTTTTCAGCCCATTACCGGCATATGGAAGAAACAGCAGTAAGCACAGGGAAATATCTGCTTCTAAATCCAAAACGCAGCTATCTAACAGAACGGTTGTCAATGTGTGCACTCAACTTCCAGAGTTAAACCCGTGTGTGGATTCAGCAGCCTGCAGAGACTTTCTCTGCAGAGTCCCAAAACAGGCGTTTTCAGCCCATTACCGGCATATGGAAGAAACAGCAGTAAGCACAGGGAAATATCTGCTTCTAAATCCAAAACGCAGCTATCTAACAGAACGGTTGTCAATGTGTGCACTCAACTTCCAGAGTTAAACCCGTGTGTGGATTCAGCAGCCTGCAGAGACTTTCTCTGCAGAGTCCCAAAACAGGCGTTTTCAGCCCATTACCGGCATATGGAAGAAACAGCAGTAAGCACAGGGAAATATCTGCTTCTAAATCCAAAACGCAGCTATCTAACAGAACGGTTGTCAATGTGTGCACTCAACTTCCAGAGTTAAACCCGTGTGTGGATTCAGCAGTCTGCAAACACTTTCTCTGCAGAGTCCCAAAACAGGCGTTTTCAGCCCATTACCGGCATATGGAAGAAACAGCAGTAAGCACAGGGAAATATCTGCTTCTAAATCCAAAACGCAGCTATCTAACAGAACGGTTGTCAATGTGTGCACTCAACTTCCAGAGTTAAACCCGTGTGTGGATTCAGCAGTCTGCAGAGACTTTCTCTGCAGAGTCCCAAAACAGGCGTTTTCAGCCCATTACCGGCATATGGAAGAAACAGCAGTAAGCACAGGGAAATATCTGCTTCTAAATCCAAAACGCAGCTATCTAACAGAACGGTTGTCAATGTGTGCACTCAACTTCCAGAGTTAAACCCGTGTGTGGATTCAGCAGCCTGCAGAGACTTTCTCTGCAGAGTCCCAAAACAGGCGTTTTCAGCCCATTACCGGCATATGGAAGAAACAGCAGTAAGCACAGGGAAATATCTGCTTCTAAATCCAAAACGCAGCTATCTAACAGAACGGTTGTCAATGTGTGCACTCAACTTCCAGAGTTAAACCCGTGTGTGGATTCAGCAGTCTGCAATCACTTTCTCTGCAGAGTCCCAAAACAGGCGTTTTCAGCCCATTACCGGCATATGGAAGAAACAGCAGTAAGCACAGGGAAATATCTGCTTCTAAATCCAAAACGCAGCTATCTAACAGAACGGTTGTCAATGTGCGCACTCAACTTCCAGAGTTAAACCCGTGTGTGGATTCAGCAGTCTGCAGAGACTTTCTCTGCAGAGTCCCAAAACAGGCGTTTTCAGCCCATTACCGGCATATGGAAGAAACAGCAGTAAGCACAGGGAAATATCTGCTTCTAAATCCAAAACGCAGCTATCTAACAGAACGGTTGTCAATGTGTGCACTCAACTTCCAGAGTTAAACCCGTGTGTGGATTCAGCAGTCTGCAGAGACTTTCTCTGCAGAGTCCCAAAACAGGCGTTTTCAGCCCATTACCGGCATATGGAAGAAACAGCAGTAAGCACAGGGAAATATCTGCTTCTAAATCCAAAACGCAGCTATCTAACAGAACGGTTGTCAATGTGTGCACTCAACTTCCAGAGTTAAACCCGTGTGTGGATTCAGCAGCCTGCAGAGACTTTCTCTGCAGAGTCCCAAAACAGGCGTTTTCAGCCCATTACCGGCATATGGAAGAAACAGCAGTAAGCACAGGGAAATATCTGCTTCTAAATCCAAAACGCAGCTATCTAACAGAACGGTTGTCAATGTGTGCACTCAACTTCCAGAGTTAAACCCGTGTGTGGATTCAGCAGTCTGCAATCACTTTCTCTGCAGAGTCCCAAAACAGGCGTTTTCAGCCCATTACCGGCATATGGAAGAAACAGCAGTAAGCACAGGGAAATATCTGCTTCTAAATCCAAAACGCAGCTATCTAACAGAACGGTTGTCAATGTGCGCACTCAACTTCCAGAGTTAAACCCGTGTGTGGATTCAGCAGTCTGCAGAGACTTTCTCTGCAGAGTCCCAAAACAGGCGTTTTCAGCCCATTACCGGCATATGGAAGAAACAGCAGTAAGCACAGGGAAATATCTGCTTCTAAATCCAAAACGCAGCTATCTAACAGAACGGTTGTCAATGTGTGCACTCAACTTCCAGAGTTAAACCCGTGTGTGGATTCAGCAGTCTGCAGAGACTTTCTCTGCAGAGTCCCAAAACAGGCGTTTTCAGCCCATTACCGGCATATGGAAGAAACAGCAGTAAGCACAGGGAAATATCTGCTTCTAAATCCAAAACGCAGCTATCTAACAGAACGGTTGTCAATGTGTGCACTCAACTTCCAGAGTTAAACCCGTGTGTGGATTCAGCAGCCTGCAGAGACTTTCTCTGCAGAGTCCCAAAACAGGCGTTTTCAGCCCATTACCGGCATATGGAAGAAACAGCAGTAAGCACAGGGAAATATCTGCTTCTAAATCCAAAACGCAGCTATCTAACAGAACGGTTGTCAATGTGTGCACTCAACTTCCAGAGTTAAACCCGTGTGTGGATTCAGCAGCCTGCAGAGACTTTCTCTGCAGAGTCCCAAAACAGGCGTTTTCAGCCCATTACCGGCATATGGAAGAAACAGCAGTAAGCACAGGGAAATATCTGCTTCTAAATCCAAAACGCAGCTATCTAACAGAACGGTTGTCAATGTGTGCACTCAACTTCCAGAGTTAAACCCGTGTGTGGATTCAGCAGTCTGCAAACACTTTCTCTGCAGAGTCCCAAAACAGGCGTTTTCAGCCCATTACCGGCATATGGAAGAAACAGCAGTAAGCACAGGGAAATATCTGCTTCTAAATCCAAAACGCAGCTATCTAACAGAACGGTTGTCAATGTGTGCACTCAACTTCCAGAGTTAAACCCGTGTGTGGATTCAGCAGCCTGCAGAGACTTTCTCTGCAGAGTCCCAAAACAGGCGTTTTCAGCCCATTACCGGCATATGGAAGAAACAGCAGTAAGCACAGGGAAATATCTGCTTCTAAATCCAAAACGCAGCTATCTAACAGAACGGTTGTCAATGTGTGCACTCAACTTCCAGAGTTAAACCCGTGTGTGGATTCAGCAGCCTGCAGAGACTTTCTCTGCAGAGTCCCAAAACAGGCGTTTTCAGCCCATTAACGGCATATGGAAGAAACAGCAGTAAGCACAGGGAAATATCTGCTTCTAAATCCAAAACGCAGCTATCTAACAGAACGGTTGTCAATGTGCGCACTCAACTTCCAGAGTTAAACCCGTGTGTGGATTCAGCAGTCTGCAGAGACTTTCTCTGCAGAGTCCCAAAACAGGCGTTTTCAGCCCATTACCGGCATATGGAAGAAACAGCAGTAAGCACAGGGAAATATCTGCTTCTAAATCCAAAACGCAGCTATCTAACAGAACGGTTGTCAATGTGTGCACTCAACTTCCAGAGTTAAACCCGTGTGTCGATTCAGCAGTCTGCAAACACTTTCTCTGCAGAGTCCCAAAACAGGCGTTTTCAGCCCATTACCGGCATATGGAAGAAACAGCAGTAAGCGCAGGGAAATATCTGCTTCTAAATCCAAAACGCAGCTATCTAACAGAACGGTTGTCAATGTGTGCACTCAACTTCCAGAGTTAAACCCGTGTGTGGATTCAGCAGTCTGCAGAGACTTTCTCTGCAGAGTCCCAAAACAGGCGTTTTCAGCCCATTACCGGCATATGGAAGAAACAGCAGTAAGCACAGGGAAATATCTGCTTCTAAATCCAAAACGCAGCTATCTAACAGAACGGTTGTCAATGTGTGCACTCAACTTCCAGAGTTAAACCCGTGTGTGGATTCAGCAGCCTGCAGAGACTTTCTCTGCAGAGTCCCAAAACAGGCGTTTTCAGCCCATTACCGGCATATGGAAGAAACAGCAGTAAGCACAGGGAAATATCTGCTTCTAAATCCAAAACGCAGCTATCTAACAGAACGGTTGTCAATGTGTGCACTCAACTTCCAGAGTTAAACCCGTGTGTGGATTCAGCAGTCTGCAGAGACTTTCTCTGCAGAGTCCCAAAACAGGCGTTTTCAGCCCATTACCGGCATATGGAAGAAACAGCAGTAAGCACAGGGAAATATCTGCTTCTAAATCCAAAACGCAGCTATCTAACAGAAAGGTTGTCAATGTGTGCACTCAACTTCCAGAGTTAAACCCGTGTGTGGATTCAGCAGTCTGCAAACACTTTCTCTGCAGAGTCCCAAAACAGGCGTTTTCAGCCCATTACCGGCATATGGAAGAAACAGCAGTAAGCACAGGGAAATATCTGCTTCTAAATCCAAAACGCAGCTATCTAACAGAACGGTTGTCAATGTGTGCACTCAACTTCCAGAGTTAAACCCGTGTGTGGATTCAGCAGTCTGCAGAGACTTTCTCTGCAGAGTCCCAAAACAGGCGTTTTCAGCCCATTACCGGCATATGGAAGAAACAGCAGTAAGCACAGGGAAATATCTGCTTCTAAATCCAAAACGCAGCTATCTAACAGAACGGTTGTCAATGTGTGCACTCAACTTCCAGAGTTAAACCCGTGTGTGGATTCAGCAGTCTGCAGAGACTTTCTCTGCAGAGTCCCAAAACAGGCGTTTTCAGCCCATTACCGGCATATGGAAGAAACAGCAGTAAGCACAGGGAAATATCTGCTTCTAAATCCAAAACGCAGCTATCTAACAGAACGGTTGTCAATGTGTGCACTCAACTTCCAGAGTTAAACCCGTGTGTGGATTCAGCAGTCTGCAGAGACTTTCTCTGCAGAGTCCCAAAACAGGCGTTTTCAGCCCATTACCGGCATATGGAAGAAACAGCAGTAAGCACAGGGAAATATCTGCTTCTAAATCCAAAACGCAGCTATCTAACAGAACGGTTGTCAATGTGTGCACTCAACTTCCAGAGTTAAACCCGTGTGTGGATTCAGCAGTCTGCAGAGACTTTCTCTGCAGAGTCCCAAAACAGGCGTTTTCAGCCCATTACCGGCATATGGAAGAAACAGCAGTAAGCACAGGGAAATATCTGCTTCTAAATCCAAAACGCAGCTATCTAACAGAACGGTTGTCAATGTGTGCACTCAACTTCCAGAGTTAAACCCGTGTGTGGATTCAGCAGCCTGCAGAGACTTTCTCTGCAGAGTCCCAAAACAGGCGTTTTCAGCCCATTACCGGCATATGGAAGAAACAGCAGTAAGCACAGGGAAATATCTGCTTCTAAATCCAAAACGCAGCTATCTAACAGAACGGTTGTCAATGTGTGCACTCAACTTCCAGAGTTAAACCCGTGTGTGGATTCAGCAGCCTGCAGAGACTATCTCTGCAGAGTCCCAAAACAGGCGTTTTCAGCCCATTACCGGCATATGGAAGAAACAGCAGTAAGCACAGGGAAATATCTGCTTCTAAATCCAAAACGCAGCTATCTAACAGAACGGTTGTCAATGTGTGCACTCAACTTCCAGAGTTAAACCCGTGTGTGGATTCAGCAGTCTGCAAACACTTTCTCTGCAGAGTCCCAAAACAGGCGTTTTCAGCCCATTACCGGCATATGGAAGAAACAGCAGTAAGCACAGGGAAATATCTGCTTCTAAATCCAAAACGCAGCTATCTAACAGAACGGTTGTCAATGTGTGCACTCAACTTCCAGAGTTAAACCCGTGTGTGGATTCAGCAGCCTGCAGAGACTTTCTCTGCAGAGTCCCAAAACAGGCGTTTTCAGCCCATTACCGGCATATGGAAGAAACAGCAGTAAGCACAGGGAAATATCTGCTTCTAAATCCAAAACGCAGCTATCTAACAGAACGGTTGTCAATGTGTGCACTCAACTTCCAGAGTTAAACCCGTGTGTGGATTCAGCAGCCTGCAGAGACTTTCTCTGCAGAGTCCCAAAACAGGCGTTTTCAGCCCATTACCGGCATATGGAAGAAACAGCAGTAAGCACAGGGAAATATCTGCTTCTAAATCCAAAACGCAGCTATCTAACAGAACGGTTGTCAATGTGCGCACTCAACTTCCAGAGTTAAACCCGTGTGTGGATTCAGCAGTCTGCAGAGACTTTCTCTGCAGAGTCCCAAAACAGGCGTTTTCAGCCCATTACCGGCATATGGAAGAAACAGCAGTAAGCACAGGGAAATATCTGCTTCTAAATCCAAAACGCAGCTATCTAACAGAACGGTTGTCAATGTGTGCACTCAACTTCCAGAGTTAAACCCGTGTGTCCATTCAGCAGTCTGCAAACACTTTCTCTGCAGAGTCCCAAAACAGGCGTTTTCAGCCCATTACCGGCATATGGAAGAAACAGCAGTAAGCGCAGGGAAATATCTGCTTCTAAATCCAAAACGCAGCTATCTAACAGAACGGTTGTCAATGTGTGCACTCAACTTCCAGAGTTAAACCCGTGTGTGGATTCAGCAGTCTGCAGAGACTTTCTCTGCAGAGTCCCAAAACAGGCGTTTTCAGCCCATTACCGGCATATGGAAGAAACAGCAGTAAGCACAGGGAAATATCTGCTTCTAAATCCAAAACGCAGCTATCTAACAGAACGGTTGTCAATGTGTGCACTCAACTTCCAGAGTTAAACCCGTGTGTGGATTCAGCAGCCTGCAGAGACTTTCTCTGCAGAGTCCCAAAACAGGCGTTTTCAGCCCATTACCGGCATATGGAAGAAACAGCAGTAAGCACAGGGAAATATCTGCTTCTAAATCCAAAACGCAGCTATCTAACAGAACGGTTGTCAATGTGTGCACTCAACTTCCAGAGTTAAACCCGTGTGTGGATTCAGCAGTCTGCAGAGACTTTCTCTGCAGAGTCCCAAAACAGGCGTTTTCAGCCCATTACCGGCATATGGAAGAAACAGCAGTAAGCACAGGGAAATATCTGCTTCTAAATCCAAAACGCAGCTATCTAACAGAAAGGTTGTCAATGTGTGCACTCAACTTCCAGAGTTAAACCCGTGTGTGGATTCAGCAGTCTGCAAACACTTTCTCTGCAGAGTCCCAAAACAGGCGTTTTCAGCCCATTACCGGCATATGGAAGAAACAGCAGTAAGCACAGGGAAATATCTGCTTCTAAATCCAAAACGCAGCTATCTAACAGAACGGTTGTCAATGTGTGCACTCAACTTCCAGAGTTAAACCCGTGTGTGGATTCAGCAGTCTGCAGAGACTTTCTCTGCAGAGTCCCAAAACAGGCGTTTTCAGCCCATTACCGGCATATGGAAGAAACAGCAGTAAGCACAGGGAAATATCTGCTTCTAAATCCAAAACGCAGCTATCTAACAGAACGGTTGTCAATGTGTGCACTCAACTTCCAGAGTTAAACCCGTGTGTGGATTCAGCAGTCTGCAGAGACTTTCTCTGCAGAGTCCCAAAACAGGCGTTTTCAGCCCATTACCGGCATATGGAAGAAACAGCAGTAAGCACAGGGAAATATCTGCTTCTAAATCCAAAACGCAGCTATCTAACAGAACGGTTGTCAATGTGTGCACTCAACTTCCAGAGTTAAACCCGTGTGTGGATTCAGCAGTCTGCAGAGACTTTCTCTGCAGAGTCCCAAAACAGGCGTTTTCAGCCCATTACCGGCATATGGAAGAAACAGCAGTAAGCACAGGGAAATATCTGCTTCTAAATCCAAAACGCAGCTATCTAACAGAACGGTTGTCAATGTGTGCACTCAACTTCCAGAGTTAAACCCGTGTGTGGATTCAGCAGTCTGCAAACACTTTCTCTGCAGAGTCCCAAAACAGGCGTTTTCAGTCCATTACCGGCATATGGAAGAAACAGCAGTAAGCACAGGGAAATATCTGCTTCTAAATCCAAAACGCAGCTATCTAACAGAACGGTTGTCAATGTGTGCACTCAACTTCCAGAGTTAAACCCGTGTGTGGATTCAGCAGTCTGCAGAGACTTTCTCTGCAGAGTCCCAAAACAGGCGTTTTCAGCCCATTACCGGCATATGGAAGAAACAGCAGTAAGCACAGGGAAATATCTGCTTCTAAATCCAAAACGCAGCTATCTAACAGAACGGTTGTCAATGTGTGCACTCAACTTCCAGAGTTAAACCCGTGTGTGGATTCAGCAGTCTGCAGAGACTTTCTCTGCAGAGTCCCAAAACAGGGGTTTTCAGCCCATTACCGGCATATGGAAGAAGCAGCAGTAAGCACAGGGAAATATCTGCTTCTAAATCCAAAACGCAGCTATCTAACAGAACGGTTGTCAATGTGTGCACTCAACTTCCAGAGTTAAACCCGTGTGTGGATTCAGCAGTCTGCAGAGACTTTCTCTGCAGAGTCCCAAAACAGGCGTTTTCAGCCCATTACCGGCATATGGAAGAAACAGCAGTAAGCACAGGGAAATATCTGCTTCTAAATCCAAAACGCAGCTATCTAACAGAACGGTTGTCAATGTGTGCACTCAACTTCCAGAGTTAAAGCCGTGTGTGGATTCAGCAGTCTGCAAACACTTTCTCTGCAGAGTCCCAAAACAGGCGTTTTCAGCCCATTACCGGCATATGGAAGAAACAGCAGTAAGCACAGGGAAATATCTGCTTCTAAATCCAAAACGCAGCTATCTAACAGAACGGTTGTCAATGTGTGCACTCAACTTCCAGAGTTAAACCCGTGTGTGGATTCAGCAGTCTGCAGAGACTTTCTCTGCAGAGTCCCAAAACAGGCGTTTTCAGCCCATTACCGGCATATGGAAGAAACAGCAGTAAGCACAGGGAAATATCTGCTTCTAAATCCAAAACGCAGCTATCTAACAGAACGGTTGTCAATGTGTGCACTCAACTTCCAGAGTTAAACCCGTGTGTGGATTCAGCAGCCTGCAGAGACTTTCTCTGCAGAGTCCCAAAACAGGCGTTTTCAGCCCATTACCGGCATATGGAAGAAACAGCAGTAAGCACAGGGAAATATCTGCTTCTAAATCCAAAACGCAGCTATCTAACAGAACGGTTGTCAATGTGTGCACTCAACTTCCAGAGTTAAACCCGTGTGTGGATTCAGCAGCCTGCAGAGACTTTCTCTGCAGAGTCCCAAAACAGGCGTTTTCAGCCCATTACCGGCATATGGAAGAAACAGCAGTAAGCACAGGGAAATATCTGCTTCTAAATCCAAAACGCAGCTATCTAACAGAACGGTTGTCAATGTGTGCACTCAACTTCCAGAGTTAAACCCGTGTGTGGATTCAGCAGCCTGCAGAGACTTTCTCTGCAGAGTCCCAAAACAGGCGTTTTCAGCCCATTACCGGCATATGGAAGAAACAGCAGTAAGCACAGGGAAATATCTGCTTCTAAATCCAAAACGCAGCTATCTAACAGAACGGTTGTCAATGTGTGCACTCAACTTCCAGAGTTAAACCCGTGTGTGGATTCAGCAGTCTGCAAACACTTTCTCTGCAGAGTCCCCAAAACAGGCGTTTTCAGCCCATTACCGGCATATGGAAGAAGCAGCAGTAAGCACAGGGAAATATCTGCTTCTAAATCCAAAACGCAGCTATCTAACAGAACGGTTGTCAATGTGTGCACTCAACTTCCAGAGTTAAACACGTGTGTGGATTAGCAGTCTGCAGAGACTTTCTCTGCAGAGTCCCAAAACAGGCGTTTTCAGCCCATTACCGGCATATGGAAGAAACAGCAGTCAGCACAGGGAAATATCTGCTTCTAAATCCAAAACGCAGCTATCTAACAGAACGGTTGTTAATGTGTGCACTCAACTTCCAGAGTTAAACCCGTGTGTGGATTCAGCAGTCTGCAAACACTTTCTCTGCAGAGTCCCAAAACAGGCGTTTTTCAGCCCATTACCGGCATATGAAGAAACAGCAGTAAGCACAGGGAAATATCTGCTTCTAAATCCAAAACGCAGCTATCTAACAGAACGGTTGTCAATGTGTGCACTCAACTTCCAGAGTTTAAACCCGTGTGTGGATTCAGCAGCCTGCAGAGACTTTCTCTGCAGAGTCCCCAAAACAGGCGTTTTCAGCCCATTACCGGCATATGGAAGAAACAGCAGTAAGCACAGGGAAAATATCTGCTTCTAAATCCAAAACGCAGCTATCTAACAGAACGGTTGTCAATGTGTGCACTCAACTTCCAGAGTTAAACCCGTGTGTGGATTCAGCAGTCTGCAAACACTTTCTCTGCAGAGTCCCAAAACAGGCGTTTTCAGCCCATTACCGGCATATGGAAGAAACAGCAGTAAGCGCAGGGAAATATCTGCTTCTAAATCCAAAACGCAGCTATCTAACAGAACGGTTGTCAATGTGCGCACTCAAACTTCCAGAGTTAAATCCGTGTGTGGATTCAGCAGTCTGCAGAGACTTTCTCTGCAGAGTCCCAAAACAGGCGTTTTTCAGCCCATTACCGGCATATGGAAGAAACAGCAGTAAGCACAGGGAAATATTTGCTTCTAAATCCAAAACGCAGCTATCTAACAGAACGGTTGTCAATGTGTGCACTCAACTTCCAGAGTTAACCCGTGTGGTGGATTCAGCAGTCTGCAGAGACTTTCTCTGCAGAGTCCCAAAACAGGCGTTTTCAGCCCATTACCGGCATATGGAAGAAACAGCAGTAAGCACAGGGAAATATCTGCTTCTAAATCCAAAACGCAGCTATCTAACAGAACGGTTGTCAATGTGTGCACTCAACTTCCAGAGTTAAACCCGTGTGTGGATTCAGCAGTCTGCAGAGACTTTCTCTGCAGAGTCCCAAAACAGGCGTTTTCAGGCCCATTACCGGCATATGGAAGAAACAGCAGTAAGCACAGGGAAATATCTGCTTCTAAATCCAAAACGCAGCTATCTAACAGAACGGTTGTCAATGTGTGCACTCAACTTCCAGAGTTAAACCCGTGTGTGGATTCAGCAGTCTGCAAACACTTTCTCTGCAGAGTCCCAAAACAGGCGTTTTCAGCCCATTACCGGCATATGGAAGAAACAGCAGTAAGCACAGGGAAATATCTGCTTCTAAATCCAAAACGCAGCTATCTAACAGAACGGTTGTCAATGTGTGCACTCAACTTCCAGAGTTAAACCCGTGTGTGGATTCAGCAGTCTGCAGAGACTTTCTCTGCAGAGTCCCAAAAACAGGCGTTTTCAGCCCATTACCGGCATATGGAAGAAACAGCAGTAAGCACAGGGAAATATCTGCTTCTAAATCCAAAACGCAGCTATCTACCAGAACGGTTGTCAATGTGTGCACTCAACTTCCAGAGGTAAACCCGTGTGTGGATTCAGCAGCCTGCAGAGACTTTCTCTGCAGAGTCCCAAAACAGGCGTTTTCAGCCCATTACCGGCATATGGAAGAAACAGCAGTAAGCACAGGGAAATATCTGCTTCTAAATCCAAAACGCAGCTATCTAACAGAACGGTTGTCAATGTGTGCACTCAACTTCCAGAGTTAAACCCGTGTGTGGATTCAGCAGTCTGCAGAGACTTTCTCTGCAGAGTCCCAAAACAGGCGTTTTCAGCCCAATACCGGCATATGGAAGAAACAGCAGTAAGCACAGGGAAATATCTGCTTCTAAATCCAAAACGCAGCTATCTAACAGAACGGTTGTCAATGTGTGCACTCAACTTCCAGAGTTAAACCCGTGTGTGGATTCAGCAGTCTGCAAACACTTTCTCTGCAGAGTCCCAAAACAGGCGTTTTCAGCCCATTACCGGCATATGGAAGAAACAGCAGTAAGCACAGGGAAATATCTGCTTCTAAATCCAAAACGCAGCTATCTAACAGAACGGTTGTCAATGTGTGCACTCAACTTCCAGAGTTAAACCCGTGTGTGGATTCAGCAGTCTGCAGAGACTTTCTCTGCAGAGTCCCAAAACAGGCGTTTTCAGCCCATTACC
The DNA here is from genome assembly GCF_030222135.1 of Aotus nancymaae. Lineage (NCBI taxonomy): Eukaryota > Metazoa > Chordata > Mammalia > Primates > Aotidae > Aotus > Aotus nancymaae. Next base: position 76,439 of record NW_026989010.1, read on the forward strand.
GGCATATGAAAGAAGCAGCAGTAAGCACAGGGAAATATCTGCTTCTAAATCCAAAACGCAGCTATCTAACAGAACGGTATTGTCAATGTGTGCACTCAACTTCCAGAGGTTAAACCCGTGTGTGGATTCAGCAGTCTGCAGAGACTTTCTCTGCAGAGTCCCCAAAACAGGCGTTTTCAGCCCATTACCGGCATATGGAAGAAACAGCAGTAAGCACAGGGAAATATCTGCTTCTAAATCCAAAAACGCAGCTATCTAACAGAACGGTTGTCAATGTGTGCACTCAACTTCCAGAGTTAAACCCGTGTGTGGATTCAGCAGCCTGCCAGAGACTTTCTCTGCAGAGTCCCAAAAACAGGCGTTTTCAGCCCAATTACCGGCATATGGAAGAAACAGCAGTAAGCACAGGGGAAATATCTGCTTCTAAATCCAAAACGCAGCTATCTAACAGAACGGTTGTCAATGTGTGCACTCAACTTCCAGAGTTAAACCCGTGTGTGGATTCAGCAGTCTGCAAACACTTTCTCTGCAGAGTCCCAAAACAGGCGTTTTCAGCCCATTACCGGCATATGGAAGAAACAGCAGTAAGCACAGGGAAATATCTGCTTCTAAATCCAAAACGCAGCTATCTAACAGAACGGTTTGTCAATGTGTGCACTCAACTTCCAGAGTTAAAACCCGTGTGTGGATTCAGCAGCCCTGCAGAGACTTTCTCTGCAGAGTCCCAAAACAGGCGTTTTCAGCCCATTACCGGCATATGGAAGAAACAGCAGTAAGCACAGGGAAATATCTGCTTCTAAATCCAAAACGCAGCTATCTAACAGAACGGTTGTCAATGTGTGCACTCAACTTCCAGAGTTAAACCCGTGTGTGGATTCAGCAGCCTGCAGAGAACTTTCTCTGCAGAGTCCCAAAACAGGCGTTTACAGCCCATTACCGGCATATGGAAGAAACAGCAGTAAGCACAGGGAAATATCTGCTTGTAAATCCAAAACGCAGCTATCTAACAGAACGGTTGTCAATGTGTGCACTCAACTTCCAGAGTTAAACCCGTGTGTGGATTCAGCAGTCTGCAGAGACTTTCTCTGCAGAGTCCCAAAACAGGCGTTTTCAGGCCCATTACCGGCATATGGAAGAAACAGCAGTAAGCACAGGGAAATATCTGCTTCTAAATCCAAAACGCAGCTATCTAACAGAACGGTTGTCAATGTGTGCACTCAACTTCCAGAGTTAAACCCGTGTGTGGATTCAGCAGTCTGCAAACACTTTCTCTGCAGAGTCCCAAAACAGGCGTTTTCAGCCCATTACCGGCATATGGAAGAAACAGCAGTAAGCACAGGGAAATATCTGCTTCTAAATCCAAAACGCAGCTATCTAACAGAACGGTTGTCAATGTGTGCACTCAACTTCCAGAGTTAAACCCGTGTGTGGATTCAGCAGTCTGCAGAGACTTTCTCTGCAGAGTCCCAAAACAGGCGTTTTCAGCCCATTACCGGCAATATGGAAGAAACAGCAGTAAGCACAGGGAAATATCTGCTTCTAAATCCAAAACGCAGCTATCTACCAGAACGGTTGTCAATGTGTGCACTCAACTTCCAGAGGTAAACCCGTGTGTGGATTCAGAAGCCTGCAGAGACTTTCTCTGCAGAGTCCCAAAACAGGCGTTTTCAGCCCATTACCGGCATATGGAAGAAACAGCAGTAAGCACAGGGAATATCTGCTTCTAAATCCAAAACGCAGCTATCTAACAGAACGGTTGTCAATGTGTGCACTCAACTTCCAGAGTTAAACCCGTGTGTGGATTCAGCAGTCTGCAGAGACTTTCTCTGCAGAGTCCCAAAACAGGCGTTTTTCAGCCCAATACCGGCATATGGAAGAAACAGCAGTAAGCACAGGGAAATATCTGCTTCTAAATCCAAAACGCAGCTATCTAACAGAACGGTTGTCAATGTGTGCACTCAACTTCCAGAGTTAAACCCGTGTGTGGATTCAGCAGTCTGCAAACACTTTCTCTGCAGAGTCCCAAAACAGGCGTTTTCAGCCCATTACCGGCATATGGAAGAAACAGCAGTAAGCACAGGGAAATATCTGCTTCTAAATCCAAAACGCAGCTATCTAACAGAACGGTTGTCAATGTGTGCACTCAACTTCCAGAGTTAAACCCGTGTGTGGATTCAGCAGTCCTGCAGAGACTTTCTCTGCAGAGTCCCAAAACAGGCGTTTTCAGCCCATTACCGGCATATGAAAGAAGCAGCAGTAAGCACAGGGAAATATCTGCTTCTAAATCCAAAACGCAGCTATCTAACAGAACGGTTGTCAATGTGTGCACTCAACTTCCAGAGTTAAACCCGTGTGTGGATTCAGCAGTCTGCAGAGACTTTCTCTGCAGAGTCCCAAAACAGGCGTTTTCAGCCCATTACCGGCATATGGAAGAAACAGCAGTAAGCACAGGGAAATATCTGCTTCTAAATCCAAAACGCAGCTATCTAACAGAACGGTTGTCAATGTGTGCACTCAACTTCCAGAGTTAAACCCGTGTGTGGATTCAGCAGCCTGCAGAGACTTTCTCTGCAGAGTCCCAAAACAGGCGTTTTCAGCCCATTACCGGCATATGGAAGAAACAGCAGTAAGCACAGGGAAATATCTGCTTCTAAATCCAAAACGCAGCTATCTAACAGAACGGTTGTCAATGTGGTGCACTCAACTTCCAGAGTTTAAACCCGTGTGTGGATTCAGCAGTCTGCAAACACTTTCTCTGCAGAGTCCCAAAAACAGGCGTTTTCAGCCCATTACCGGCATATGGAAGAAACAGCAGTAAGCACAGGGAAATATCTGCTTCTAAATCCAAAACGCAGCTATCTAACAGAACGGTTGTCAATGTGTGCACTCAACTTCCAGAGTTAAACCCGTGGTGGTGGATTCAGCAGCCTGCAGAGACTTTCTCTGCAGAGTCCCAAAACAGGCGTTTTCAGCCCATTACCGGCATATGGAAGAAACAGCAGTAAGCACAGGGAAATATCTGCTTCTAAATCCAAAACGCAGCTATCTAACAGAACGGTTGTCAATGTGTGCACTCAACTTCCAGAGTTAAACCCGTGTGTGGATTCAGCAGCCTGCAGAGACTTTCTCTGCAGGAGTCCCAAAACAGGCGTTTTCAGCCCATTACCGGCATATGGAAGAAACAGCAGTAAGCACAGGGAAATATCTGCTTCTAAATCCAAAACGCAGCTATCTAACAGAACGGTTGTCAATGTGCGCACTCAACTTCCAGAGTTAAACCCGTGTGTGGATTCAGCAGTCTGCAGAGACTTTCTCTGCAGAGTCCCAAAACAGGCCGTTTTTCAGCCCATTACCGGCATATGGAAGAAACAGCAGTAAGCACAGGGAAATATACTGCTTCTAAATCCAAAACGCAGCTATCTAACAGAACGGTTGTCAATGTGTGCACTCAACTTCCAGAGTTAAACCCGTGTGTCGATTCAGCAGTCTGCAAACACTTTCTCTGCAGAGTCCCAAAACAGGCGTTTTTCAGCCCATTACCGGCATATGGAAGAAACAGCAGTAGAGCGCAGGGGAAATATCTGCTTCTAAATCCAAAACGCAGCTATCTAACAGAACGGTTGTCAATGTGTGCACTCAACTTCCAGAGTTAAACCCGTGTGTGGATTCAGCAGTCTGCAGAGACTTTCTCTGCAAGAGTCCCCAAAACAGGCGTTTTCAGCCCATTACCGGCATATGGAAGAAACAGCAGTAAGCACAGGGAATATCTGCTTCTAAATCCAAAACGCAGCTATCTAACAGAACGGTTGTCAATGTGTGCACTCAACTTCCAGAGTTAAACCCGTGTGTGGATTCAGCAGCCTGCAGAGACTTTCTCTGCAGAGTCCCAAAACAGGCGTTTTCAGCCCATTACCGGGCATATGGAAGAAACAGCAGTAAGCACAGGGAAATATCTGCTTCATAAATCCAAAACGCAGCTATCTAACAGAACGGTTGTCAATGTGTGCACTCAACTTCCAGAGTTAAACCCGTGTGTGGATTCAGCAGTCTGCAGAGACTTTCTCTGCAGAGTCCCAAAACAGGCGTTTTCAGCCCATTACCGGCATATGGAAGAAACAGCAGTAAGCACAGGGAAATATCTGCTTCTAAATCCAAAACGCAGCTATCTAACAGAACGGTTGTCAATGTGTGCACTCAACTTCCAGAGTTAAACCCGTGTGTGGATTCAGCAGTCTGCAAACACTTTCTCTGCAGAGTCCCAAAACAGGCGTTTTCAGCCCATTACCGGCATATGGAAGAAACAGCAGTAAGCACAGGGAAATATCTGCTTCTAAATCCAAAACGCAGCTATCTAACAGAACGGTTGTCAATGTGTGCACTCAACTTCCAGAGTTAAAACCCGTGTGTGGGATTCAGCAGTCTGCAGAGACTTTCTCTGCAGAGTCCCAAAACAGGCGTTTTCAGCCCATTACCGGCATATGGAAGAAACAGCAGTAAGCACAGGGAAATATCTGCTTCTAAATCCAAAACGCAGCTATCTAACAGAACGGTTTCAATGTGTGCACTCAACTTCCAGAGTTAAACCCGTGTGTGGATTCAGCAGTCCTGCAGAGACTTTCTCTGCAGAGTCCCAAAACAGGCGTTTTCAGCCCATTACCGGCATATGGAAGAAACAGCAGTAAGCACAGGGAAATATCTGCTTCTAAATCCAAAACGCAGCTATCTAACAGAAACGGTTGTCAATGTGTGCACTCAACTTCCAGAGTTAAACCCGTGTGTGGATTCAGCAGTCTGCAGAGACTTTCTCTGCAGAGTCCCAAAACAGGCGTTTTCAGCCCATTACCGGCATATGGAAGAAACAGCAGTAAGCACAGGGAAATATCTGCTTCTAAATCCAAAACGCAGCTATCTAACAGAACGGTTGTCAATGTGTGCACTCAACTTCCAGAGTTAAACCCGTGTGTGGATTCAGCAGTCTGCAAACACTTTCTCTGCAGAGTCCCAAAACAGGCGTTTTCAGCCCATTACCGGCATATGGAAGAAACAGCAGTAAGCACAGGGAAATATCTGCTTCTAAATCCAAAACGCAGCTATCTAACAGAAACGGTTGTCAATGTGTGCACTCAACTTCCCAGAGTTAAACCCGTGTGTGGATTCAGCAGTCTGCAGAGACTTTCTCTGCAGAGTCCCAAAACAGGCGTTTTCAGCCCATTACCGGCATATGGAAGAAACAGCAGTAAGCACAGGGAAATATCTGCTTCTAAATCCAAAACGCAGCTATCTAACAGAACGGTTGTCAATGTGTGCACTCAACTTCCAGAGTTAAACCCGTGTGTGGATTCAGCAGCCTGCAGAGACTTTCTCTGCAGAGTCCCAAAACAGGCGTTTTCAGCCCATTACCGGCATATGGAAGAAGCAGCAGTAAGCACAGGGAAATATCTGCTTCTAAATCCAAAACGCAGCTATCTAACAGAACGGTTGTCAATGTGTGCACTCAACTTCCAGAGTTAAACCCGTGTGTGGATTCAGCAGTCTGCAGAGACTTTCTCTGCAGAGTCCCAAAACAGGCGTTTTTCAGCCCATTACCGGCATATGGAAGAAACAGCAGTAAGCACAGGGAAATATCTGCTTCTAAATCCAAAACGCAGCTATCTAACAGAACGGTTTGTCAATGTGTGCACTCAACTTCCAGAGTTAAACCCGTGTGTGGATTCAGCAGTCTGCAAACACTTTCTCTGCAGAGTCCCAAAACAGGCGTTTTCAGCCCATTACCGGCATATGGAAGAAACAGCAGTAAGCACAGGGAAATATCTGCTTCTAAATCCAAAACGCAGCTATCTAACAGAACGGTTGTCAATGTGTGCACTCAACTTCCAGAGTTAAACCCGTGTGTGTGATTCAGCAGTCTGCAGAGACTTTCTCTGCAGAGTCCCAAAACAGGCGTTTTTCAGCCCATTACCGGCATATGGAAGAAACAGCAGTAAGCACAGGGAAATATCTGCTTCTAAATCCAAAACGCAGCTATCTAACAGAACGGTTGTCAATGTGTGCACTCAACTTCCAGAGTTAAACCCGGTGTGTGGATTCAGCAGCCTGCAGAGACTTTCTCTGCAGAGTCCCAAAACAGGCGTTTTCAGCCCATTACCGGCATATGGAAGAAGCAGCAGTAAGCACAGGGAAATATCTGCTTCTAAATCCAAAAAACGC